>NC_133237.1:7241045-7543773 GCF_040436345.1 Pagrus major
GTCGACAACAAACGGATGTTAGTGTACGCCCTCCTCCGGGCACAAACCTGATGTGAAGAGCATCCATGGTGATGGTAATCCTCTCCTAAAGTCCTGGTCCTGAGACTCGCCCTGATCCTCCACCCAGCATCCTCTTGGCCTCTGCAGGAAGTAAGATCCTTCCAAGCGTGCATCACACACCTTTTTAGCTCTGATTGTTCATCCGCTTGACAGATGCCCTTATCAGAGTGCGTGGTGAAGAGGGGAATCCAATAAGTGCACATGGTGGAGGGGTGGGGAGGTGGGGTTATTTGGAGGGTCTGGTTGTGTGTGTGTGTGGTTGGGGGGGGGGGGGGAGGCTGGGCCCCCGATGGCAGGAAGACACGACTCTGCACGACAGGACAGAAGGTCCAGCAGTCGCACTAGCTCCTGTGGCTCGCCGTGTATAAGGTCACAGTCAAAGAGCAAATCCAATATCCAGACAGGCTGGCGGGCAAACAGGCTCGCAGGCAGGTAGGGGCACGGGCAGGAACGCATTTAGAAAGTCAGAGATAAATCTCAGTCTACTCTCAGCTGTTCTCCAAGCTGCCTGGAGGAGGGACGGGAGGAGAGGGAGATGGAAGAACAGAGACAGGGACAATCAGACAGACAAACTGGCGGCAGCAGACAAGTACAGCATCAATGAGGGAAATAGGGGAAGTACATTTACTCAAGTGTCGGAGATACTTGAATATTTCCACTTCCTACTACTATAGACTTCCAATCCACTACATTTCAGGGTAAAATACTGTACAATTGATATAACTTCACTACATGCATCTGACAGCTATTGTTATCAAGTCATTTTAGTCAGAGAACGAGTTCTTAAATCAATATTTATATAATAATTACGTATCTAATGAGAATGTGAAAACAATGCGACAATATGGAGGAGAGATTATCACCTGCTCCACTCAGCTTTACAGAGCTTTGTAACAAGTTTCACAACTTTACTATTTTGGATTCACTCTCGCTGCTCTCATAGCACCATTTTCGGCCTCACAGCAGGAAGCTATTTTCAGAGAAATCGCTCTAAAAACTCAGTGTACACTACCTGCCCAGCACCAAACAGCAGACAGACCACAGTGAGCGTCACAGAGGAGTCAGTGGAGATGAAAAACATGCTGAAAGAAAGTGAATATTGACTTACATTCATCAGATGACACAAACACCACTGTACATGAAGGATTTTCAGTCACTGTTGGAAGTGTAAATGAGCAACTGTTTGCTTACCATATCAGCTTAACAGGTGATGACATGTCAATGTTGTGTTTACAACTAATTTCCACTGTTGTTGCAGGTTTAAAGTCAGTACTTTCATTTGAGGTTTTTTACTTCAAAAGCACATAATAGAATGTTTCACACGTGATCATTCCCTTGTATATTGACGAACTGACATACGCAATAAACATTACAAACACTTTGATACAGTACACTACAATTATTCGACAAAAGCGCAAACAAAACAGCACAAAATATAGGCTGTGGGAAAATATAAAGAGCAAACTAACAACTATGATTGTCAGTCATAAAGTTTCTGTCTGTGTTAGATTTATAAAAAGATTCACACAATGAAAAGATGTTGAAAGATAGGCTTTTGTATACAGAATAGCTTTATAGCTACAATAGTAAGATTTTACTTACACACCAATACATCAATAATAATGAACCCTGTATTTATCATAACATTTAACACAAATTAAAAGTACTTTTGTTTTGTGGTACTTTAAAGGTGCACTGTGTAGTTTTGGAAGAGATATTCAAACTCAGAAAGGTAACAAGGTATTAATACAAATTCAGAAATATCTATTTGATGATACTCGTAAGTGAATAAACAAGCCATCCTCAGAGGGGAATAAGGGCCATGGAACAATGTTTGATGCGACAACGGTGGTTCTTTGCAAATATAAACAGTAAAACGATGTGAAATTGCAGTGTCCTGTGTTGATAGTTTGTGTATTCAGCTTGTTTAGTCATGAAAACACATCAATGAAGATTTCTATCTTCTCTTTCAAATTTCTTGCCCAAAACTACACAGTGCACCTTTAAGTACTTGTTTTCTGATATCACTAGTTTAATGCTGTACTTTTATTGAAGTAACTTGAACTTTGAATGCAGGGCATTTACTTGTGGGGTAAGTTGAGTACTGTTACACTGTGGTATTGTTACTTTTCAAGAAAAGAATCTGATCATGTTTTCCGTCACCAATCAAATCACTGATTTAAGATCTGTAATGTTGGTTCAGCACTCTAATAAAAACACTATTCCCCTGATATAAATTGTTATTTTTGTGATTTACTTGCCCCGTCTGTGGCACCCTGTGGGGTGGTCAAAAAAATGTCATTTCCCCATGCTGGTATAGTTTGCAGGGTATTGGATCATATTAGTGTTATTGTAATGGGGTGTAATAAGATTATTCAAATCCCTCTATTTCACAGTGGGCGAATGTGATGCTGGGGCTCATCCATGTAAAAGGGCCCTTTGACAGAAACTGTGTCTGTGTGCTAAACCCTGGAAATTCCCAGCCAAGAGGATTCTCCACGCCACTCCCTAGAGACTCCACTCACATCAGCGCCACTGTCTCTCAGTCACTGTGCATGTGCATGCGTGTGCATGGGTGCGTGTGCAATTTTTCTGTCTCTTCTTCCACACAGCAATTAAAGATCCAATTGATTTCCCTGCCTACACTGATTACCTGCCTCACTAGTTTGGTTTTTCTATGATATCTGATTAATACTGCGAGTCTATACAGGGAGCTGACGCAATAACAATGTATACCTCACATTATTATACAATAATGCCCTCAAAAATGACAATTTATAGAGCTGAAACAATTAGGGAAATAATCAAGTAGTCTATTTGGAGAAAATGTATATTAACTATTTTGATAAGTGTAAGTTTTAAAGTAATTTTTTATGGAAAAATACCAGTAACTTGCTCATTCCAGCCTTTCGAGAGAGAAGATTTCCTGTTTTTCTTTGTCGTTTATGGAAGTAAACTTAATTTCTTTGGGTTTGGAGTTCTATTTTTATGACAAAATATAGAGAATAATAATCAACGAAGTATTTGCCGGAAGATCCATCACAAAAATAACAATGAATTGCAGCATCATTACAAAAAATGTGCAGCATTGTATTCTGTAGCAATGCATGTCAGCTCCATATACATTTAGTTGTTTTCAAGACAATTCATACTCAAGACCACAAATGGCAACTTCACGGTGGCACTTAAGGAGAAGTTATATCTGTCAGATCAGATCATCAGAGTCAGGATCCATCCTGCGGGGACAATGACTGTACAACATTTGATGTCGTTCCATTGAATAGATGCTGAGGTATTTCACAGCTGAAATTATTTTATGTTGTTCCAGAAGCAGGTTTACTTTCCTGAACAGGAAAAGTTAGGTCACCAAAGTCTCCAGGGTTCATCCTGTGGGCACCATGAATTATGTGGAAATGTATATAATAGTTGATGAGAGATTTCTGTAAAAATCAATAGTGTCAATCTCCTGGTGGTGTTAGAGGAAAAATCAATGTACAGTGTATACATTATAGTACAGTACAGTACTTATATGTAGCAAGTATTTCTAGCCCCTGTTTACACAGGATATTATGTTGTTCCAATTCACATCCACAGTATTATAGTCAGTAAATCACCTATATTTCTTATTCTTCCATAGGGTTGATGACGATGTACATGATTATTTTAATGTCTTTTCTTTACAATACCAACATGTTATATCTACGAGTGAGCTGACAACAACCGTCAGAATCAACCTGGTCAACTGAAGCTCGTCCTCCTCTGCTCGGACCAGCCGTCCTCTTCCTCAGTTCTCCTCCTCCCCCTCTCATCCCCCTATACTTCTGCCTGTAATAACCACAGCACTAAAGCAAACAGAGACAATAGCCTCTGAATGAATAAGTACGTCTTGGATTTGGCCACACGGTGATAGCGGTAATTTCCCCCTCGATGGGTCACTCCATTACAATTACCCTGTAATATTTATCCAGACAAACAAAAGGCCCGATGCGTGCAGGAGTGGCTGCGGGGATCGGACGGATGGATGGATGGAGAGAGAGAGTGAGAGGGGGGGAGGATGCTGCAGGTAGGCTATATAAGGATGGATATGGAGAGAGGTGTGTGTGTAGGGGGGGGTTGGGGTTGGGGTTGGAGTGACGGAGGGAGGAAATCACAGTGCAATAAGAGCCCTCTCATTAGGGCCTGTCTTTATCACTGTGCGGCTCCTATGAGACGTGGCAGCAGATGAGAGGAGGGAACAGAAGGCCAGGAGGAGAGCAGAGCTCAGATTAGGATCCTTATTGCTATGATAATCACTGTTTGTCATCCAATGCGCACGTTTCACACCTGTGGTAAATGCAGACTGGTTGGTTAGTTAGTTAGTTAGAGTGTGTGTGTGTGTGTGTGTGTGTGTGTGTTGGCAAAGGAAAAAAAAAACCCAGCTCATGTATGTATGCGTGCATGTGAGAGTGAGAGAAAGAGTGTGAAAGGAACAGTGATAACAGTGTGTGCGCGTGTGCGTGTTTGCATACGTGTGTATTTCTAGTGCATGGAGGGCGCGCACGTGAACACAAGTGCGGACGCATTTAGAATGAACAAATAGATAAAGATAGAATTAAATAAATAAGTAACAATCACATGCATTGCTCTCGGTGCCTGGCAACCGGATCTCTCCGTTGCCTTGGAAACAGTTGCTACAGAATGTGAGGTGATTGGCAACCGTGACAACGAGGAGGGAATAACATTTGACCCCGCTTGCTGACGAGGGGAGGCGAGGTGGTGGTGGTGGGGGGCGGGGGGTGAGGTTGGGTGAGGGTGGGGTGGGGGGAGATAGAGAGAATAGTAGATAGAAGATGGCATCAGATAGAGAGTATTTAGAAATTCATCCTCTGAAGCCGCTTCACTCTCACTCCTTCCTCAACACACACAACCTCTTCCCCCTGGCTCACGCACACACGCACGCACACACTCGCTCCTATTCTCACTGATACTGTAACGCCATGCATTCGGACACACATGCACGCACGATGCTTTAACATACCAGTAGGCTACTCGTGCCAACCCAAACTCACACTCTGCCACCCACCACCGTAGTACACACACACACACACACACACACACACACACACACACACACACACACACAGTTGTCTTTAGGACTCAACACTAAATCTACACTTCCCAATCACATGTGAAATCTGCACGGGGCGTGTTTGAAATTGCATTAAGGTGTGTCTGAATGTCACCATACACACACGTCAGTACACGTTTGACCACACACACTATACGGCGCAGACACGTATTAATCAGAGAGGCATTGTGTTTTGCCCCTAAAGCTACACTATGTGAAACAGAAGGCGGTGTGAAATCACAGCCGGCTCCAGCGCCAAGAGGAAGAACCTCTCTCTTCCCCCCCTCGATCGTTCCTCCTCCTCTATTTCCCATCCGATTGCACTTTCCTTCTTTCCATCCCTCTCCTCACTCTTTCCCCTCTCTCTGCCTGGCTAAACTAATAAGGGTGTGATTAATGGTCTGCTAATTGCTGTAATCTCAGTTAATTAGAGTGGAGATTCTTCAGTGGTGGAGTGCTTAGGGAGAGATGCATGTTGCACTGATCTGGAGGTACAGAACTGGCAACACTCCACGTAGACAGAAAAAGAGACGTAGTCGCTGGCACACTCGATAGTGTAGTACAGTGGTACTATCTCACTCCAAGGCTCCCTTTTACACATCTACGCGCGCGCGCGCGCACACACACACACACACACACACACACACACACTAATGATGGCTTTTAAAACAGTGAACGGGGGGATCAGAGATTTTCTCAGATTTAGGTGTCTGACATGTATGTATGCAACTGCACTATAATGTGCTGTATTGTGTTTGGGAAGTTGTTTTGTCTAATAATCTTGACTCTGAGCTCCGTCATGTCTCTATAAGAGCTGCAAAAAATAGCGATTATTGTAAAAGTCAGAAGATCTGCCCATTGTTTGCTCAAATTGCCATTCACATTTTCTAAGAGGCCAATGTGACGACTTCAAATTGCTTGTTTTGTCCAACTAACAGCCAGGAACCAAAACATATCAGGGTTAAAAAGACAGAAAACCAACAAATATTTAATATCAGAGATGTTTCAATATCTTTTCTGAACCTCCAACCAGTGAATTAATGACATTTTTGTTGACAAAATGACAAATTACTTCAAATTACTTTTCTGTTGATTCACTTATTGATTAATATACTAATCGTTTCAGCAGGCAGCATTTTTGACTAATTCTTATGCATCTCATTTATACTAAATAATATAACGTGTAACCTTTAATATGCTTTTTTATTTGCAAAATCTGTGAATGCACAGTTTTATAATCGAGATTTTGTGGTACGTATTTTGTCTTCTCTGTCTAATCTGTGGATCATAGATTTTCCTCAGGAGTCTCACTGAAGTTTTTCTTCTCAAATGAAGGTTCAGGGACTGTAAAAATAGGTCCAATTGATACAAAAATGAAATAAATAAAAGGAAGGCCCTTTTCACCATAATTTGTATTTCAGTTGAGCTCCAGACTGAGAGAACAATTGCCCTCCCCCAGTATCTCAAACTGATACAGCAGCATTGAGATGGATGGTTTTGGTGACGTGATCAGTCAAAGTTGTAAATGTCTTGAAAGCAGTTTGGCTGAATGTGGACCAGAGCTACAACCATTAGTCAATTAATCAGTTAGTCAATTGAAATAAAATGAGTTGCTAAATGCATACAGTATACATGATCAGTTAATTGTGTTACTAATTTTTCAAGAAAAACATCTGTTGGTTCCAGCTTCTTGCATGTGAGGATTTGCTGCTTCTTCTTTTTTTTTTTTCATTTATATCAGTAAACAAAAGACTCGTTGGGTTCTGGACTGTTGGAGAAGCAATTTGAAGAAGTCACTTTGAGCTCTGGGGAATTGTGTTGAGCAATTTTTCACAATTTCTTCCCATTTTATAGATTAAATGTGTAATAATCAGTGATGAAATAACGGTTATTTGCCTCCCTATATGGTCTCCTTTACACACTGTATTTTGAAATGCACCTTTATGAGTTGTGGATAAGGAAGAGTGAAATCCTTCCTTCATCCTTCATCACAAAGAAAAACAGGTGACACTTTATAATAACCATCATTAATAAATGATTACCTGTTACTATAACTTTAGTTAACAAACAATGAAACGCTTTATAAACCATTTATTAAGAAATTGTAAAGGTTTATTAACATCAGTTGCAACTTTACAATGGCCAATCAGATATGTTTAGATGAACTACACAGTATTTATTAACCATTTACAAAGTATTCTAGGGATCACTTGCAGCTTTACAATAAACAATTGATAAATAAATGGTTTGTAAAGCATTTTATTGGTTGTTAACTGTGAAAGAACTTTTAATAACACTTATTAATGATGGTTATTATAAAGTGTTACCCATTTTCTGACCCCCCCACCCCCACCCTCTAATGACATTTGTACAGTCCCCAAATTAGATAAATAAATATAATGTCTTATATACACATCTGATGTGTTTTCCTGCCTTCTTAAGCAGAACACTCATTTTCTGCTAAACCTTGGATTCATACCTTCTGTTGCCGTCTTTACCAATGCATGCCTTTTTTCAAACAAGATTAAATATTTCAAATTCTAGTTGAGACTTGAAGGTTAATACCACAGAAAAAAAAACTTTGTGTGTAAAATGATGCACAAGACGTCTTCAGTTTTTCTGTTTGAAGTTGCGGTGCAGTGATGCCTTGGGTTTGAAACTTTAAATATTTCACTGGGTGTGAAGTACATTTTTGTGGTGTGCTGGAACAAGGAGATCCAGAATATACAGGATCTATGAGATTGTGCAGTTTGGAGAAGAAGCTCAAAATGTACTTGAGGTTAAATTCAAGGGGACTGCTGGGAGTATGTGGGTTCAGCTGGTTCATATATAACACCAGCTGTCTTTGGAATGATTGCTGCTGTGAGTCAAAGTCATTGCAGGATATCATTTGTGCCATTGTGTGTTTTAAAATAAGTCCATTTGAATGATTAGTATTAAATATATTGTCTTTGCCACATTCTGGGAAGGTGAGCTTCAGAATCCTTCTTCTAAACCAAGAGTCTTTGACCCACATACCCTGCCTACAGTGCCTGGTGTGTCTTTCTGGGTGTGTTTTTAACTGAGAGGTGTGAAGACTGGAGCCTCAGCCCTGAGGTTATACATGTACCCAGTGTCACACGCACACACGCACACACACAAGAACAAACACACGCGGCTTCTCACTTGCACGCAGACACATATGCATCCTCGCTCTGATAAGCAGTCTCGCACTTACGCACCGGGCAGATGTGGCAGCGCGGATGCACATGCAGCCAGTGTCTCGCCTCTAACAGTGAGGTGGGCTCCAGGTAACCCGGAGTGACAGCTAAGTGTCTGCAGGACGCTGCCCAGACGCGTGAGGAGCGGGACAGCTGGACTGCCTCCCAGATGTGGCAGAATTCGTCAAACGCACGCCCGTGAGCGCGCGCGCGCGCACACACACACACCAGATGTGGCGGCAGGAGTCATAACACAGAAGACCCCAGCTGTTCAAATGTCAAGAAAAAGGAGGACCAGCTCTTCCTGTCTGATGGCGCTCGTCAAACATCCTGGCATGGAGGACAAGTGGGGTTAAATCATCCTGACAATAGGTGCCAGTCCGGCTAAATAATGACAGGTGCATATGAATTTGTGCGTGTGTGTGTGTATGTGTGTATTTGTTTACTCATGAATATCTTTTCTTCTGCATTTTCTTAGTTGTTGCAGTAGTTAGTTGAGTTGCGTGGGTGTAGAATGGAATAGATTGCGCATGGCACCGCACAAACTTATGGCACCCTTCTCCAACCCCCCCCCCCCCCCCCCCTTTCCGACGCCTCCACACACACCCCCACACACACATACTGGGACCTGGCATAGGCTGCTCCACTACCCGCTCGAGTCTAACTGCTTTACATTAGTAGCACCAACATTACGCAACGAGCTACATGTTAAAAAATTCAGCCTTGCAGGAGATGGGTTGCGTCCAGTGGGATTTGGGAAGTTTTTTCATATTATTTGTTCACTCTTTCCTCTCCACTTTCTAATAAATGCAGGCCCTTGTTTAGAGGGTTGCACTGATGTAACAGCCACTGAATGAAAAGGAGAGCCGCCCCTCTGCGGGCCCTCGGAGGCGCCGTTACCGGCAGACAGCATCAAGTGTGCCATCTCGTGTTCATTATCAGAACAACAGCAACGTCAGATCAATTGATGATGACAAATGACAGTCTGTGTCTCTGTAATCACGTTCTCATCACTTCCTAACGTGTGGTTACTGCACAGACGGGCTGTTGTTTCTAAGGGACTGTAGGAAAATTACTAGGGGTGGTCAGAAAAGGAGAGGCGCATTAGCATTTTTGTCTTTCGCTGATGGAAAAATAGTTTGGGTTTTTGTTGGCGGAGAGCAGGGGATGGAATTGTGTTTTTTTCTTTCTCCGTATTTATATTTTATTCAGGCCTTCTCTCGTGAGATACATTATCTCAAGAAAGTGGTCAAAACTGGGAAACATAAACAGCGCACATCGTGTGCCACGATGGGCGCTGTGAACTCCATCGTCCGACTTTCCTTTGGCAATAAAACAAGAGCTTAGCGGTAGTGTGGCTAGCTAATTAGCAGCTTGTTTTAAGCAGAAAGAGTGGTTGACATAAATGCTTATTCGCTTCTAATGTGCACAATGTGAAAATGAAGTGTTCTATGAATATATAAATGTTTTAATCCTCTTAAATTCTTCTTTATTAGTTATTTACAGTAGAATGAGTTGTGCCAATTTAATACTTTTATATTATTTTAAGATGTTGATTGTTGTTTTTCTTTAGTGAGGGGGAGGGGCCAAAGGAACAAATAATAATGAGGAAGATGCTTCTTTTTTTTTAAGTGAAACAAGCTTCAGCCCCACTTTCCACCCTAATAATTTTTGCACCGTTCCTTATTCTGTCAGACATTTTTTGTCAGTCATGCTTTGAGCTTGATCTTTGTGACAAAACAATTGTACGCACCTTCTCTGTAGCCTATGCAGATTTTTAAATGTGCTCATTTTATAGACTTTGAATAATCAAAGCCGGCACACCGGTGCCCCGCTGGGCATCTGCTCCTCAGGTTCAACTGGGATATCAATAGCCCCTCTATTCGGCCAATTATACAACCTTTCATATCTCTTGTGTAGCAGCACTTTTTGTTTTCAGGATTACCTGAACCAAAAAAATAATCTATTAAGCCTGAACAACCTTGTATTTCTTCCATTTTATTTAGAAATTCAATCCTTTAACCGTTAAGGACACATTCTAATAGTTAAAATGATACCTGGAAGGGTGAGTGCTGCGACTGACGTTTAAACCTCAGGATTCAAAAACATGTGATGCCTTGCATTCACCTACGGATATATTATATAATATACGCCAAATGATTTATCTGCTTCTGCCAAATAACCTGGTCAATACATGCTCTGAACAGCCGTACCTGGCAGCAATCACACACATTTTCTCCAGCTTACAGTTACCAACAGGCTCCTGACAAAGATATGGTGGCATTCTTTGAGAAATTGCTGTGTTAAATGTTTTATCATATACTGTTTATGGGGTTGAAAAACACCATAAAAACCCAAACACTTCCGCCACTGTTGAAACACAACAATTCAACTTAAGACAAATTTAAATTGCATGTTTATTTGTTTGAATAATAGCTGTTTTGGACTCACTACCTGCAATAAACTGCTAATTAGTCTCCTCCTGAGATAATTAAATATTTTGTGCCTTGGTAAGTTCAAACATTACTCACAGGGCCCAGGGGAGGTTAATAATTACTGTAATTGACTAAAGACGGCAGCATAATGATTTATTCTGCCGAGTGTTTTCTTGGGATTACGACTGGTGTTATTGTTTTAATAAAGGCCCCGTCCTAAACTCTCCTCATAACATGGAGAGCTGAGGAGGAACACAGCATTAATATATTAATGCGACACACGAAAAGCATTTGTACTGTACTCTCACACTGATGAAGATGCATGTATGTTTCTGCACGTTAATGTGCAATATGTGTGTATATGTACGGTGAGTGTGTTTTCTTCCCATATAACAATTTTTCAGTATATTCCGCAATGTCAAACTTAGTTCTCATCGAACCTCCATCTTTTCTCTTTTTTCCACTGGTGTTTTATGCATGCTATCCAGATAATTTCATTATCCTTTGTGGCCTTGTCCCGGTGCCTGATTGTGTTTTATAGGTTATCTGAGAAAAGATCCAATCAAGGCTCCAAATACCCCTGACCTCAGGGCAGAGCCATTGACATTTCCTGTGTGTCTGGAGCTCCATCTCATGACTGCGTCTAATCCAGAGTAAAGAAGGAAGATAGAAAAAAGACAGAGAACGCTGGTCTGCTTTCGCCCACAAGTCCATGAAGCAGAGTAAGTACAGAGCAAAGTAAAGACTTTGATTATTTAACAGTGTTACATCAGAATCAGCAGAATCAAAATCATGTTAATTCCCAACTACCTTTTTACATGAGTTAAACAGTGCAGGTTAAAGGTCTACATAAACTTGCAGGCCGTAGCAAGGAATTCTGCAATGCAACTCCCAACCCTTGTGAAATGATTTGACAAAATTTCAAACAGAAGGCCTGTAAACATGTTATTATTATCGGGATTTTGCATTATTTACTGGGTTTAAGCAAGGTAGTCAAATGTACTCAACCTATTGTTTACCCCTCATAGGCGTTTTGGCTTCGGTTGCAGGAGCGTAAGAAGGGCTTAGAAGGTACACTTACGAGGGAGCAACCTAGTTAGCCGGCATGCTAACGTTTGCAGTTTAGGTTGGAGCAAACAGACTGTATAATCCATTCCTTAGAAATAACCATCCAAACTTTGTATATTTAGATTGTGCTTACTGTGGTTCGGTTAGATTCCCAAAATAAGGGCTGTGGTTAACACAAGCTAAAGAGTTTATTCTGCTTTGTTCAACGACATAACATACATCAGTGAATAACCCACTTATGAAGTTTATAGCATTTTCTTGTCTTTAAAAAGGCAGTTGCTAACAAGTGGCTAAATGACACAAGAACAATTGTCTGGGACATTAAACGCCTTCGCACACGGAGACTCATCTTCTCTCTAGTCCGTCTTTACAGGCGAACTTTAGTTACACTCATGATCTAGCTCTAACTTAACTTTAGATTGATCAGTTTATAGTAATGTGTTCACTATAGTGTAGTAAGACACATCGTAGTGAGGATGGTGAAGTCGTGACTATAGTGTAGTCCGACGTCAGCTTTTTACTTCTGGCCATTTCATTAACGCTTCAAAAATCATACAAGTGTTCACTGGTGAAGATGATCTTGCTGAACGGAATAATTAATATATGTAAGCTTATTTTCTGCAATAATCCAAAATCCAATAGAAAAATCCCATAGGCTCTTTAACAAGGGAACCAGGCCTAACTTCTAGGGTAGCCTACAAAATGATGTCATCCCTGCAGCCCTCGATGGGCCTGGTAAACTTGACATTTTACCCGAATGACTTCATTCAACTATCAGAAATATAACCACAGCCTCATGGTATACTTCCAGTAGTTTTTTCCAGCGATGCGGAAACTCAAGACTCTGCAGGGTGACTGTTCACCTCACTGAATCTTCTCTTCCCATTCAAACAAGTGTTTTACCATCTTACCTCACCAAAATGAAAGCTCAAACCCTGACTGACCTGCTCCAGATTCTTGCTGTTTTAACCTCGTATATTTATGTGTACCTCAGTTTTCAACATATGGACATTCACTGCAGGGCTACTGTAAACCAATTACCTCTTTGTCCTGGGCTACAAGCCAACCACCTTTCTCCTTCCAGCAAATGCCCTCAAGGTTGAAAAAAAAAAAATTCCACTTCATGCAGACTTTATGCTACGTCTAAACAGAACCAACAGGGATGGCACTGACCCAAAGACTCAGCCGGCCTGCAGATTTTCTACACGGCCCTGCTGTGGTCTGCCCTTCGTTCTGTCTGAGAACAGCCCTCTGGCCTGCAGCGAGATTAAGTAGCCTGCTGTATTAAATTACTCTCCTAATATAATAAACAGTGTCATTGTTGTCCTCATTATCATCATCATTACAGGTTAATTACACTAAGTCATCAGGGACATGAAAATTCCATGCTTGAAAATGTAAATTAAGGATTTGTTTAGCGAGTCGGGCTAATTTAATTAAATCAATCGGATAACAAAAGCTTCCGAAAAGTCTTCAGAGGGTTCAATGGAGAGACTTTCTGCTTTTGTTTGCTGATTATTAACAGTCAGTTTCAAGGTTCAGCGTTATTATCAATATACAATACTGGTTTAAATAATGACAGAACATGTTTAAACAAACATTGAACAGAATTAAACAGTTAAATAGGTAAAACAATAGAAGGAATAAAAAGGAAAATTATACTTACAAGTAAGATATGGAGTTATACAGTATCAACACACAGTATACAGAAAATATGTATAGTGTGTGCTATATCAGTGTGATATGAGTATAAGCTCAAGTGTCATTACATGGGTTTCATGTAAAACAACGGGAGAGAGTAATTTATTTACAGTGGAGTGTTGATGATTAAATCAGGAGTCTCACAGCTTAGGGAATGACGCTGTTTTGTAGTCTGGTGGTATGGCAGCGGATACTTCTGTATCTTTTCTCAGTTTATGATGTTTCCAGATTGAATGCTTTGTGTTGTATTGTAAAATTGATACCACTCTCATGTTTGTCCAGTCAATATGACGCTCAAGCCAGCAGCTTAGCTTAGCATAACAAAACTATGAAACTATGTCACTTTTAGACTTTGGCTTTGTACAGATTACACAAACCAGACATAAACTCATAATTACTGAGCTTTAGAGGTGCTGGTAGGTGCATTTTGGACAGAAACAGGTTACCTGTTTCCAGTTTGTCCTCAATGCTAAGCTAAGCTAACTGTCTCTTGGCTCAAACTTCATATTATATCTGTATCAATCTTCCCATCTACTGTAACTTTTGGCGAGAAAGTGAAAAGGAGAACTTCTTAAAGTGTCTTAAACATTTTTAGTCACTATCCCCATGCTGATGGAAAGTCGGGTGAAATTTGATAGTCCACAAAATTTCCCTGACTTCACAGCCGAACAGTATTGCAGCAATCTGAAGGAGATGGGGACTTGTTTTAAAAATAAACAGAACATAAAATGGCTTTACACAGCTTGTCTGGCAAAATGCAAGTCTTGTGAAGCCCCGAGATCCCAAATTGATTTGAAAAGACGTTATTTACACACCAAAATCTTCACTGTGGCTGCCAAGCCTCAGCACACACTCTGTCTGGAGTGGGTTCTCGAGCTCGACCACGCGTTGAAGGTGTGAACAATGTCAAATCAGTTTGGGATCTCAGGGGTTTTGGAGACATTTGATGTTTTCCTCAGTTGTTTGTATGTTGGTTTTCAGTTCTTTTCAGTGTGAAACTCCAGAAATATTTTGTTGGCTACGATACTTCACATGACTTTCTGATTCCATACACTTTACATTCCAATGCAGCAGGGAAACCAAGTGATAGCACAGCAACCCCTGCTCGCATGCTATGACTGGCATCTGATCTGCTCTAATTAGCAGCTGATGTTTGGTAAATCTGTGAGGCTCTTCATTGTTGGAGAAAGGATTTGATTCATCCGGTCTCAAAACACTCTTTCAGTCGACACAAATACCATTTACCCATCCCTGTGTGCTTTCTCACACTCTCACTCTCTCAGTCAGACAGCTTTATTTCCTCTTTGCCAGACTGGAAAGGAAATATTATACAAATTAGAACTCTCACATTAAAATCTAATTCTGTTTAAATTTGATAGTACCACAATCTAATTTTGAAAGTTACGCCTAATGCCTAGGATGTCTCCTGCAGCATGTTCATTCCTAAGGTTGCGTCTGGTTGGTGCTGCTGGCTTCAAATATCTGTCTCAGTCAACGTGCTCTTCATCTTTCAACTCCACTCTGGTTTCTGACTCACACGCTTCTTGAATAGAGGGTACAATCCACTTCTCACTCTCTCTTTGTTAAAAGCAGAGTGTTTCGTTTTCAGTGCAATTCATTAAAACCAATACGCTTTGTAACTACCTTTTAAATGTTCATCATTGTGTCTACTCCGACCTTGCACAGAGGCTCGGAGGCTGTATTGGGCTTGTGGTACCACACAATGTGAGCCCAAGGCTACCCAGCAAACATAAAACCTGGTGATTTCTATACAGGTGTGTTAGTGTGGGACTAAAAAATACATTCCTGCTGTCTGTGTGTATGTGTGTGTGTGTGTGTGTGTGTGTGTGTGTGTGTGTGTATGTGTGTGTGTGTGTGTGTGTGTGTGTGTGTGTGTGTGTGTGTGTGTGTGTGGTGGAACCAGACAGACAACCTTGACTCAACATATCACTCTGCTGCAAAGTGACTCAGAAGCTGACAGAACAGAGAGTTCCGACAGCTGCCACGACAAAGAACAAAAACTTCTTATTAGCAGGCTGTAATGACCCACGGGTCAGCTTTGTCAGTATTCTGACGGTGCAGCAGTTATGGATCTGCATTTGATTCCTTTGCCCTCGCTGCGTGAAGGTTACTTGTTTTTCCTCCAGGTTTGCCTATTTCCTCAAGCAGTACATTCCAAAGTCTATTGGTGACTAAAGGTCTGACGTCTGTGCAGCGTGCCGTGAAAGGCGAGATTCAGTTGTATGTATTGTATATGAGCCTTTAAAGGCAAGACAAAAACAATAACCATTATGCCGAGGGAAAGTCGAGTGAAGTTTCGTTGTCCATAAAACATTTCTGGAGTTTGACGGCAAAACAGTGTTGCAGCATTCTCCTAAACAATTGAAGTAGAAGGGGACTTGTTTTTAAAACATAAAAAAACAGCTCATCTGATGTAATCCTAGTCTCCGGGAGCCGCAACATCCCGAATTGATTTGAAGTGCTTTAGCTTAGCAGCTACAGTGAACATTTAGACATACTCAAAAGGGTGTAAATAAGGTCTTTTCAAATCAGCTTGGGATCTTGGGCTTCTGGAGACTTAGATTACACCAGATGTCATTTTATGTTTGTTTTTTTCTGCTGTTTTGTTTTTGAGATTTTCACACAAGTCCCCATCTACTTCAGTTGTCTGCTGCCACACTGTTTCGCTGTGAAGCTCCAGACATGTTTTGTAGACTAAAACTTCACCCAACTTTAAATCAGCATGTGGATGATAAGATAATGGCTGAATTTTCATTTTTGGGTGAATTTTCCTTTAAAGGACCATAGTGTATTTTAAAGAGCCCAAATTGACATCTTGAAATTACTTGTTTTGTCTAAACAGTGCTCCAAAACCCAGAGATACTCTGTCTACAGTGATATAAAACAGAGAAGAGCAGAAAATGCTCTTTTGAGAGAAGAACCTGAGAATATTTATTACGTTTTTGTCACTAATCGATTAATTGACTAATCTTTCAGCTCAACATACATTTCGCAGGTATGCTGTGCAGTTTTAGAATTCAGGATTATATTATGTAACGATTTACATTCAAGGCTGCCGATGGTGAGCAGTCATTGTATTATGACATGAAGATCAATCATCAGGTTCAGGAGACAGACTAAAACTTGCTTGAGTGGTGTAATCAATCACAGAGACAAAACATGATTGATTGATTGATTGATTTCTTCTATTTTCATGTCACGTACACAAAGTGCTGAGTCCTCATGGGTGTACAGGACACCAAAAGTAAAGTTGCAGTGGCCGAACATTTCATTTCTTTACAAAATATTCTGCCTTCCCTCCCGAGCTTGGCAAACAAAACCCGCTGTATAAAAGGTCGCCTCTCTAAAAGCACAACTCAAGTTTTTCATAATCATCCAGCCAGTTTTACTAAATAGGAGATCTCTTCTGTGCTTGTAGACGGGACAGCAAAACAACATAAATCTCATTCTTGATTTGTCAGAGCACACACAAACACACTGTCTCCTGTCCTCTGCCTGAAGTGGCATTAAACCTGCATGATCACAGAGACAATGAGCTTGGGATTGACGCACGTAGACTACCACATTATCAACAGACCATTTTTCTTTATATGTGAGAAAAACTTTGCTCCTATGATGTGACATCCTGTGCTGTATTACACTGCACAGTTGTTATATGGTGTTGCAAGTGTGCTCTGTGCTGACACATAATGATAATGTGAGTTTAAATGTGATAATGTGAGTTTGTCCAAGAGTCAAGATTCTCATATGGAAATGAATGGAAGCCATCGGATGTCTGGTAGTAAGAGTTCACTTAAATGTCTCCAGCACACTAATTATATAGTAACGTGGCTACAACACCTTCAGGTCTCCACTATCCGCCTCACCACCACTGATCATTAATAATATTGTAATGTGGCCTTTGTTCCTCGTGGGTGTAGCCCTCTGCCGCGGGGGGCGTGTGCACCAGGGGGGTGGGTACGTGCCGACGTCACCGGTTGGTCATTTCTGTCAACGCCAAAATAAAACGAGTAAAAAACTTTTCTCTCGGATTCATAACTCGAAACACATGGCAGCGAGGAAACAAAGCGGCGACAAAAGCCATTTTTTCTCCGGGCTGTGATGGTTGTGGGGACGCGGCATTGTTCGCGTAGCAGAGGAGGCTCTTCTTTTTTCCTTCCTCTTTCTTTCTTTCCTGGGGTCGCACAGCGAGAGCCAGCGGGCTTGT
Source organism: Pagrus major (assembly GCF_040436345.1). Taxonomy (NCBI): domain Eukaryota; kingdom Metazoa; phylum Chordata; class Actinopteri; order Spariformes; family Sparidae; genus Pagrus; species Pagrus major. The sequence goes on from NC_133237.1 coordinate 7,258,845, forward strand.
TTCACTTTAGCCGACTTGCTAGCTAACGTCAAGTTAGAAGAAAGTGGACAAGACGGCGGCTAAACGGGAGCTTTATCCGCATACACAGACCTATGCGACGGATAGCAGGTAACATAACACTCCCCACTGCTCCTCCAACACGTTAAATGTTACGTAGACCGACACTTGCGGTGTTTATCAGACACAGTTTGGGTGTATTTGTGTGTGTGTGACCGTACAAATCTTGGGACTGCAACAGCTCTGTGGCTCTCTCGCCTTGTCGGGGGCAGCGGCAGCAACAACAACAGCATACGTAGCAGTCCTTTCAGTTTTTAGACATCAACTTTCCTCCAGAAAGCCCACCGGCCAGGCTGCTTGTTCCAACTCGTCCAACACCTGCCTGGTTTGTATCGTAAAACTGTGTTTCCTGGTGATAATGTGGCCGATAGTCACGGTGCTGACGCGTAGCTCGTCATTCCCAATTAAGCGTCTGCAGTGCTTTAAATATATAAATACTGCAGAGTGTATTTATAATGTGCGTATCAAGGAGAGGCAGCCCAGGACTGTTACATATTAGACCCTTTACTTTGGAGTGATCGCGCCAGTTGCTATTGTGCACCGTGCACAATACTCCAGATCACAGGAGGGAGCGTCTAGTATACTGAGTCTGTATGCTCAATCAGCTTAAAACGGAAATAATCACCAGTTATGTATCAGTATTCATGTCATGACCCAACCTGCCTGCAGAGATTGGTGTGATCTCGCTGGGCCGAGCATTAAGAGCCAGAGAGCGAGTCAAAGCCACTGGTCTCGTGTAGCAATGCGGTAGACAAGAGGCCGGTTTGGATTTCCAAAGGAACCGAGGGGGAAATTGAACCGCTATTATTTATGTTTGGTCGATATGTCACGGGGTCATGGTTTGCTGACAGCAGCAGGATAGTCCGGCGGAACAAGGTCAAACGTGGACGGACAGTGCACCTCTCCTGTCCGGGGCTGTCAACCGCAGTGAGAAGGCTGCGTGTGCTGCCTCCTCCCATGGGGCAGTGTGAACCAGTCTGTCAGGTGAAGAATGCCAATGAATTATTCAGGCACATGCTGCATATGATCAACGTGGCCCAGGAATGTGCATAGCTGCTAGTTAGGGACAATGAGAGGCTCTCAGTGTGTGTAGGGGCTCCTCCAAGAAGATCTGCCCACCTCAGCTCCCCTGTTGAGCAGTCCAGTTTCTGGGAAATTCATTGGGAAGCTCAGTGGATTAGGGGTTCTCACAGCTGCTTTGATTTGTGGGGGAAACGCGTATTTGAAAGTTGTCATCCTATCTATGTAGAAGTTTATTCTGCTGAGCTCAAATGGAAAATTGTTCTGAAGATTGCCTCTGTACAAAGGTATAATCTTCATGGCAGTATTTAAATGGAGGGGATTTTGCTTGTAGAAGCTGATGTTCTTTGTTTCCTTTAACCGCTTGTTCCTGTGCTTTGTTTTCTTGTATTTTTACAGAACAGCATGCACACATGACATCGGACATTTTTGAGTAAAAATAGAACTTAATGTAGGCTGCATGCCTGAAGTGTCATGTGCTTCCCCGAGGCTAAATGACATGGGTTTCTCTGCAAACAGAACCCCTACACAAAATGTATGGCTACATTATATGAAGTTTCCGCCCCTTAGTGTTGTAGTAATCTTGACCTTGCACAATCCTAATAGTCAGCTCTCCAGGAATAACTGGTTTTAAATTACTTGCATAATATCTGCGGTTTAATCAGTATTCCAGCGTATTTATCAGGCCAGAGTCCAGACAAGCACCGACACAGTATGTTGTAATAGCTGATGTTACTAAAGAACAAATGAGAGGTCATGATGAGGCTGCACTTTAGCAGTAGTCAGTCTTTCCCGGGAACTTTGTGACCTTTATTGCTCTCTGTTATTCTTTTATTATGACTCGTCATATCACTGTCGCTATTATTATGTTGTTGGTCAATGGACAGTTTTGATTAATTTTTACTGTAATTTCAGTTGTAATACATGGTCCCACACACTGCTCTTGCTCAGCATCACAATTGATTCATAATACTAATGTTTCTGTCTGATATAAACTATTATTAATTATGCATTATTAATACATTGTGATGCTGAGCAAGAGCAGTGTGCAGGATCTATTTTGCTCAAGACCAAAATTATATTTTCCAAAGTTGTAAAGGTTTGAGTTGAGAAACAAAGGCAGATGATGATTATCTATTTTTTTTTTTGCAGCAAATAAAAATGGAAATGAGAAGCACTCACAAGCTGCAGTCAAAGTTTAGGGCTACAAATTGCTACAACTTCTGCACTTGGTCTTGGGAATGAGGCCAGCGAGTTGTTGATGATTCGGCCTGACCCTAAGACATCCGTTGGCTCAGAGCGCAGTCAAATTTTTTGAATGTAAGCAGCTCATAATACCGATTAGATTACAGTCCATGCTGTAACATCAATCTACAGTGAATGAAAACATTAATTTCCCCCCGTTTTTCTCCATTTAGCTGTGCCAGAAAAATACTATTCAAATAAGCAGGTTTCGCTGCTTGTGCAAACACGGTGTTGTTTCTGTCCATGTCCACTGATTGCTTGTGATTTGAAAAAACGGGCGTCTCGTTTGTTGACCCGAGTGAGAGTAAACAGATCTCTTCAGTCAGTGTGTAAACTGCGTATGTGCATGTGTTTACACTCAGTAGGTTGCATGTCTACATCCAGGGTCTGTGTTAGTTCTCATCAGCTTCAATTTGTATTGGTCCAACACTTCAGCTCCTCCATCTCTGGCTAATACTGCCAACAATGATAACACTTGAACCAGTGAGATACACAATGGGTCAGCGATAAGTAAACAGAATACACAGTTGAGCTCCAACGATTATTTGACTGATCGGCTTCTTGATTTGAAAGAAATTAATTGCCATCTATTTTTGATAAAAGACTTATTAATTCAGTCATTCTCGAGCTGGTTCCAGCTTCTTAAATGTAAAGACTTGCTGCTTTTCTTTGACAGTAAATGAAGAGTCTTTGGGTTTTTGACTGTTTGAAGATGTCACATTGGGCATGAGTGTTTTTCACTTTTATGGACATTTTATAGAATAAAAGGTTAAATCAATAATGAAAATAATCATTTGCAGCCCTAATATACGGATGATTTAATCCTAGATGTGACCACAATAAAGAGCACTGTTGAATAAAAATTGTTACGCATGCAGTCTTCCACAGCCTCTTTCTCATGAGCTGAACCCGTTGCTTCATCTTGACAATCCTCTTTTCTTTCCTTGCTCAGCCTTTGTTTTCTTCTCAGGGATTTTTAGTGTGTCCTAAACAACTCACTGTAATCCCCTTGCAAAATATGCATAATAATGCAGACCTTTTATTCCAAATCTAAATGCTGTGCTGCGTACTAAATTCACAACACCCAGTAACTTTTCCTCTGTTTCTGCCACTCTGTATTTTTCCCTCCGTTTCCCTTAACTCTCTCGTGCCTCTCTTGTACCTTTCATCTTCTCTTCCAACTCCATGACCTGCCCTGCTTGTCTAAAGCTCTCATGTCAGTTGCATTAGACGGCCCATGTCTTGGGCTTATATTTTTTTCCCTTCTGTCTCTTTGCCTTTCTTCTTTTCTTTGTGGAGTGGATGAGCCACACAGGGTGCCGCTTCACCCTCTCACCACCGCCGCCACCTCAGTTTCTCCTCTGGCGCTGCCCAGGATGACTGACAGTCATCGATTGAACCTGTCCATGTGTATCACCCTCTCTGTATCCTGCCCTCACCCCATCCCTCCTGTCTCCTCCCCTGTTGTGTTTAGGTGAGTGATGGAGACGAGAGAGTTGACCGTGGTGGCTGGCAGCTTTGTGGGTTTCCAGCTTCTCTTCTCGGTGGCCAGCCCGCGGCTCTCCTCTGTCATCACACCAGGTTATGGACGACTGCCTTCCACCAAGCTCACAGAGTGGAACTCCAGGTGTGTAACGTGAACCCACAACTCTCCTGATGCGGACAGGCCTTTTCTCATATGCATCTAACCTGTAAATTATCTGGCAGGTACCATGTGGAAGCCAAACCTTGACTTAGTGTTCAGTGTTATATGGCAGATTATGAACTCAGAACTTAATAATAGCTCTCTACAAAAGGTCAAAAGTTATCTTGTTTGTATATGATAGGTTACTTTGTGATAAAGAGAGGGTCCCTCATTATCAAATGAACCTTAACCCTCCAACCTAACCGAACAAATCAGCCAGCAAGTTTAAAGTAATTGATTCGACTTTTAGTTATATTTCAAATTCTGGAAATGTACATATTGATTCTCTTTCTTGACTAGGAGCAGCTAACATGGCTCTGTCTGGAGGTAACAAAAGCCGCCTACCAGCACCTCTAAAACTTACTAATTAGCACTTTATATCTTCTTCGTTTAATCCGTACAAAAAATTGAAGTGTAAAAATGTCAGTTCACGATTTTATAGGAAACTATGTGCCAGGCTGTATCTTGGCTGAGAGCACTTGACAGACAACCATTGGAGACTCCAGGAAGCCGGGGCTCCTGCCAAGAAATAGTAAAGCACGTAATTCCCCCTGTAAAACAGTGAAGTGTTGTTTTTATACTGTTTGTAGAGATTTTGAAGAATGAAATATAATTAGCGAGTTTTAAAGGTACTTTTAGACAAAGCCAGGCTGAACTGAATCACTAAAATCCAAACAGGAAATGTGACTGTAATGCTGAACATTAACATCTTTGATGCTCTGTGCACTCTTGGTCTTTTTGGGATGGACCTGAAAGAACAAAATAGTCTTTCTAACAAAATCTGAAAATATACACAGAAATACTTCCTCAGAGTAATTGGACAGGACAAACTTGAATGTAGGGTTGTTATACTGGTGGCAAGGTTTACCGCAGTATGAATATTGACCTATCCTACTGTGTACATTTGCTTAAAGGCAGCTACACGTTGTGTAAGACAAATTCCCCTACGGGGACAATAAAGTACATCCTGTCGTATCTACAGTCTTGAGTTCTACCATATTAGCTCAATTAATTAAAATATATATATATATATATATATATATATATATATATATATATATATATATTTCATGTTTATATCAAGTTTCATGTCTGTTGGGAAATAATATTTGTGAAACTATAACAAAAGATTCTGTTTTTATTCTTTAAACTCAAGTACATTTCCAATTTTTAGCCCTACCATTAGTTTCGAGTCCCCTCTGTCCCCACAGAACAGAGTTACAAGGGTTAATTGTTGAATTCTCCCCCTATGAAATGGGACAACCCTTCAAAACCTCATATGTCATCAGCTGTCATCGATGGCATTAATGTAAACAGACACAACTGGACATCTCCAATATGCTGTCTTCAGCTCTGGCGATTTCTCTTGTGTGGCAATCCTGGTATTATCACAATGCAATTTGCCATTTATCTGAAGGATATAAAAAGCATAGTTGTTCATGATTCATTCACAACCTCATGCTATCAATCAAGTGATCAATTAAAAAAGAACACTGCTTCATTGCCTGGCCACTAGCGGTGCTTTATAGGCTAACATTAGCAACCCATGCTCCCACCCTGCCAGTGTGCACTGATATTAGAGGAGTGGTACCAAGTGCAGCAACTTCACTGCTGGACTTGAGTTCAACTTTGGCCTTCATATGTCATCAAAGGGAGGAATGCAACATTCAAACACATCAAAATGCAGTACTTTCATGCACAAATCAGCAATAACAGTGACACATTGGCTAGCTAGTTAGCTACTGAGACATGATCGTTAGAAAGAAAACGACCGTAATACATTGAAACTACAGAGAGTTCTCATAACCTAGGGTTGGAAGTGTGTCTCTGAAATATCTCTCTTCGGAAGGCTATGAAGCCCGAACACTTCACCCTACCCCTCTATCCCAACAAGAATCGAGACTACCCCAAGGCGTATACATGCAAAACAGAGGTGTATAACTTAGTCGTTGGGGCAAGAGGTGTATTGGGACTGGTCCTTTTTAAGTGTCACTGTAACTAATAATAATTGTGTAATAACATATATAGTGATGAAGTGAAACAGTGCTTAGTTCAGAATGGTTACCATCATATATGCACTGGTATAAAACGTATTCCAGTTTTTGATAGGGTACAGATGGACCTTAGCACCTACTGGGTGTCTCTTGCCTGTATAACACTACAGTATAAAGTTATAACATCCTTACAAAATGGACCGCTATGAAGCACACTCCAGTGTTTTTGGTGATGTAGCTCTGTTGAGGTGGACCTTGATGTGCTTCAGGCCAGCTCATCAGCCAACCACAGAACTACAACTGTGATGTGAAGGGCTGGTGAAGCACAGAGTGGTTTCAAGTTTCAGGCAGAAACCTCAGGGGTGAAGTTCAGAGGGCAATCATTCGTGGTTGCATAACATCTTTCACAGACTCCTAGTTATTTGCTGTTTTTTTTATTCCCTCTCCTCCTTTTTGTCTGTCTCTTCGTCTGTCCGTCAGAACTCACAGATAATCCTCCATTCATACAACTACAGTTTACGCTGGCCTTCGCGGACATATTTGAAGGTACAGGTTGTCCTGACCAAGGATGGACTAGTCCAAAAACAAGTCAAAGGCCAGGCACTGATGGTTCACTTCAGAGTGGCCTACTGTTGCATAACAGCCAGTGCTCATTGTGTCAGTATGTTGTTTATGTAACCACGACTTAAGTGCATGGAGAGGAGGGAGAAAGCATTTCCAAAGAAAGAGCAGGACCACATGTCTGCTATAAAACACAGCTGCATAAACTAGATGCCTGTTGTAAGCATTGTTAATTTTTATCTGCTCACATTATTTATTTTCTATATTGTCTGTTCTATTTAAATCCTGCATTCTTTCATTTTTATGAATATAATTTGGATATTCTCAGTACAAGAAGCACGTCAGCCTGTGACATTCGTAACACAGAAGGCCGTATTGACACTCTGAATTTAACAACTTCCTTCAGCCAAGTTCCTCCACGGCCAGTCCATTTTTAGACACTTCTGTCCAATTTAGCAGCAGTAAATGGACTCATCCTCTCATACAGTAGTTGATCTGTAGAGCAAGTCTTGGCCCAGGCTCAGGCCAGCAGCTGGACAGGGACCGCTGCACCCTAGACGCTGCATGGTGACAGAGGAGCAACTGTGATTCTGGTAGAGGAGAGATAAGGGCCACTGGACCTCTGGAGTATCTCTTCATTGGCCCAGATAACCACTCCACAGGTCAGGGGTGTGCTGTATCAGGACAGATAAAGAGGAAGTTACACTCACGTGGACACAGGGGAGAACATAGATGTAATTACATACTGTATGCAGGCATTAGAGGACAGCAGAGACTTGAACACCACAGATCTTTCTTTTTAAATGACTTTTTTGTCCTTTTCTTGACTTTATTGATAGGACAGATGAAGCATGTCAGGAAACTGGGAGAGAGGGGGATAATATGATGCTGCAGGTCGGATTCAAACCCTGGGCCACTGCGGCAAAGACACAGCCTCTGTTCATGGGGCACACCACTGAGAATTTTATGATTCCATATTAGTTACAATTCTTGACTGTAAACTGCTTTTAGACTGTCATCATGTTTACTACTTTGATTGACCGTGTGTGTGTGTGTGTGTGTTCATCCCCAGATTGGTGTCAACTGTGCACGCCCTGATTGTGGGGCTTTTCTGTCTGTACATCTTGTGGTTTGATGATGAGGTCAACGCCAACCCTGTCTGGTAAGAAGAACAGAAAGAAAAGCTAATTCATATGTAGAGCTGCAATAAGTAATTTATTCGTTGTCAACTACAAAATGAATCACCTGTTTTGATGAGGGATTATTCAGTTTGAGTAATTTATTAGAAAATAAAGTCAAACTTCTGTTTCCAGCTTCTTAAATGTGGATATTTTCTGGTTTCTTTACTCCTCTATGACAGCAAACTGAGTATCTTTGGTTTGTGAACAAAACAAGACACATTTTCTGATATTTTATAGAACAACTAATAGATTAATGGAGAAAATAATCTACAGATTATTTTACAATGAAAATATTCACAAGGGAAATATCCAACATCACGGTATTATAATGAAATGAAGCACAAGAATGTGTGACATGCTAATAAATGCAACCATATAACCCCCATAAACACAAAAGTGAGGATGATAGAAAAGGCAAAAATACTGAGGTATTGTGCCTTGTCATTTTGGCAGGCGAAAAAAAGGAAAAGCAGTGAGAATGCTTAAGGCGCTTTTAGGAGAAACCTGTCTTCTCACATCTGCCTTTTCAGAGCAGCAGCCATGTCTAGCTCACGAGGGAAGGGAGGAAACAGATGAAGGGATGAAGATGGGAGGTGGGCGGTAGTGAAGGATCGTCAGGGTTGGTAGTTAGTACCTTTGGAGAGATGACGGTGGCATTCCCTTCATCAGAATGAAAGAGGGAAGGGGGAGAGGACGGATCTAATGTGTCAGTGGAGTCTCCAGAGAGTTGTAGATTCAGTGGATTTAGCCTTTGATTATTGTCTTTACTGTCTTCTCTCTGTCTCTCTGCTATGGCTGACTGTGTTATTTGCATCAATGAATTTTGGAGAAGAGAAATGGTAATTTCCTTCCCTGTTTCTTTCTCTTTTTCAATATCTCAATCAGTTCTTTTAAAAGATTTCAGCTTTCTGTCTCTCACTTCTCTCTTATATTCTTATAGCACTCCTTCCTTCCCCCTCCTCTCTCTCTCTCTGCTTCTGTTTCGCTTCCTCTCTGGCTCTCCAGTAGACAGACTAGAATCCAACCAACAAGGCTCCTTTTCATAGCAAACAACAGCAGCCTAGTCCTCTGCCTCCCCCCCCCCCCCCTTCACACCACACACCACCAGCCCTCCATGAGCCTCCTCCTGCCTCTAGCTGTCTGTTGTACCCCTGGCTGTCGAATCAATGCAGCACACCTCCCTCGCTCTTATTGTCTCTGCATCGGCCCCGGCCAGCATCGCTGATGGAGCGAAAAGGGGGAGAAAAAAAGAAAGTTGGGGTGGGGGCTGGGGGGGTCAAGAGGGAGGGGGTGTGGACTTTCTCCCTCCCTCCCTCCCTCCTCCTCCTAACAGTCTCCATCCACTGAGTGTTCAGGTGCTTAGTATCTTAGCTCTTCTCCCAAAGCTTCTTTGTCTTTACGTATATTCTTTGGGACAGGATTTAATGCACTTATTTTCTGTCACATGATTTCCTCAGCTCCATCAAGGAAAAGGTGTTTGATTTGGTTTATTTACACACACTGCGACAAATGCATATTAGGGCTGGGCAATATGACCATAAAATGATATTGCGATACTTACTGGGCATCAAATACATATATTACAATATTTTTGACTAAATGAGCTCAACCGATAATCATCCCTAAAAATTGTTGCAATGTTGATTTTTGATAAATAATCTTCACTAAAGTGGATATAGTGGGTGGGACTAAATGGGTAAAGGCAAGTATCAGAATAAATAGAACAGTCAGGCAAGTTCTCGAGCCCGACCGATACTTGATTTTGGGGCTGATACCAATAGTTAAACAAAAGTTAAACAATTGAGTTAAAAAATTCCGATATCAATATCAATTTTTTTGCAGTGATCCCTCACATGTAGTTACCAAAGACTTGTGACAAAGACATGTAATGGAGACAGGATATTTTACAGATAAACAATTAACTTTATTGACTAAAATGCACTGAAACGGGAAACTTCACTGTGATGGACTAATATCGCCTGATATTCTTGGCCAACCGATGTAACAGTCGGGCTCTAATAAGTTTAAAAAAAATACATTTCACAGTAATGTAGCCTTTAAAACCATGTCATGAGATCTAAGATGATGATGATGTCACATATCACAATATCAATGTATTTCCCAGCGCTAACACATATTCATTGAAATTGCCAAAGATAACACAGTTAAGTTATAGGACAACTTATTTATATTGTGGTCCTCTATTTGGAAAGACAAAGATAGCAGTACAACTTACAGAGACTGAGGTATCTTTTACTCAAATATATCAATATCTCTACCTATATAAATGGAAGTGGAAAAGTTTCTGTGTTGGCATATTATTGGTGTTCCAAATTGAGCCTTGCAGTTGGCTACGTCTGTTTATTTCCTCATCTTACCCCCCTCACCAGCTAGCACCTAAACAATCCCCAGCGCTATCCTAATGCCTGAAAGCTCATCTAGTTGCAACACTGGAGTGGTGCAAGCATAAATTCTCCAGTCAATCTGATTGTATTGCAGCATCATTAAGACCCGTCACACAGCAGCATTGTTCTCTCCACAGTGCTTGAGTGGCCACAGCCGTCCTGTTAGAAACCTGCATTGTTTTCAGCTGCTGCTCAGGCTCTTTCAGAGTGTCAGTCTGGCTGGCAGCGGGGCCCGGGCTGTTATCATAATCCATTCAGTTAACAAGCACCGTGTCTGACCGCCCCTCCCTCTGCTGTCTTTTTTTGATTGGCTTATCTGGACTTGAACTTAACATGCACAGGGCCATTTGAGGAGAACAAGGGACCAAATTTCAGGGTGGAGTAGAGTTGAGGTCAACCTTGTTTAGATGTAATATTTGAACAAAAAATTTCCAACACATGTATTACCTTCCAAGACATTTCAAGATCTACTTTTACTGTTTATAGGAGTATTCCAACTCAGATTCACCAAAATCACTTAACATAAATCACTTGTTTTATCACCTGTTCATTCAAGGGTTGCGCGTTGTGATCTATAATCATTTTAAAAACGGACACCTGCAAAATGTTCTGCTCCATTTGTGCACAAGTTTAATTCGCAAAAATGTTACCCAAGAACTCAAAGACAAATTTCACACCTCCTGCTGTCACAAATCAGCGGACAAATTTTGTAGTGTCAGTAGTCATGAGAAAGGACCCGGAAAAATGAGAGAATTATTATTACAGCTGTCAGCACCATGTCATCACACAGCCGTCTCAGGACAGAAATAAAGACGAAATGGAAATGAAGTTTTAGCCATAAAATGTCTTTCTAAAGGTACTCTTAGACTGTGTGACAACAACAATCACATAGGTTTATTACATGTCACTCTATGCAAGATGTTTCTATTAAAATCTAGTCCCATTCTGTTTGTGACTGTACAATATCAATATTAGGTATGTCAGATTGTGTGATGAAAGCGTGGTGAATAGTAGCACAACCAGAACAACAGTGTGAACAGAAAAAAGTGTGAGAGCAGAGGCACGTCACCACCTTGAGTCATCCATCTGCTCCGCCACAGCTCTGTGAGGTTCTCCCACAAACTCCATTATTTTGGTTTATGTGCACATGTGAGTGTGCTTTCTTTCCCTAAACTTTATTCAACAATGGCACTCACAAAACATAGCACCGGCCAGTGAGTTCTGTCTTACACTGTCATAATCTGATTGGTTTGTAGACCTGGGTAATAGCAGCAGTGACATTGTGGATTTCTGGTCTTAGTCAGTATTTTGCCGCAAGCTGTCATTGGTCAAAGCTCTAAATCAGCTGTTGGTGGATGTGTCTCAGTCCAAAGATTTTAGCAAGTTTCTCTGATGTAAACTTTCATCTTGGGCTGAAAAAAGGATCAAATAATAATACAGTTACATTACAGGTGATATTATGCTGAACAACCTGTGTAAGATTAAGACAGAGCTGTTGGAAGGTCCAGTGGAGAAAAGTAGCTAAGTACTTTACTGCAGTACTGTAATAAGGTACAATTTTGAAGTACTTGTGCTTTACTTGAGTATTTCCATTTTCTGCTGTTGTATACTTGCACTCCACCGCAATGCAGGGACAATATTGCTCTTTTTACTCCACTACACTTTTTAGAAAACTTCATAGTTGCTTTGCAGATTTAGTTCACTTATACAACATATAATCAACGAATATTGTATGATGTAATATCATAGATTAAGATTAAACTTTATTGATCCCTGTGGGGAAAGTTCACAAGCTACCCAGCAGATATACTTTAGTCAAACCACCTTCACTAGAGTCAACATTAAAGGGATGTACACACAAGGCATTTAATTCTTATAGGATATATGCTATTATAATTGTCCCAGTGCAGTGGAAAGAAGGTTTTATAAGTACAGTAAAATTAATCAATTTGAAAAGTTTTCTTAAATCACCGGTACCTGCCGGTTTAGAGCAAATCTGTTCACATGAGTAGGTTCTTACATGAGACCAGTTGAGTCGGGGCTGATGCAGCAACTCCTGTATGAACAAAAAAACTCCATATCTCTTTCCAGGCCAAATTCCATCGAGAGAGGAGCATGGGTTCACTGTACATTTAATTTACTTAAAGCAGGATCACACTGATGTGATTATCAAGGAGCCTTTGGACTCTGTGACTACCACACTATCAGTTAGGTTGGGTGTTATCCAAGCTCATATTTGCTCGCTGCATTTTAGTGTAAGTGCAGTGGTAAAGTGATACAACTGATCCGTTAACAGGAGGAGCACTCTCTTGTGAAACAGACATTAGATTAGATACATAATCGGAGAGAAAGAAGGTGCAGATGAGATTGACATTGAGTTAAGGAAAAGCTGCTTGTTTAACACACCTATGGCTGTTAGTGATGTAACACCAGATGCATGCAGGATATTTTCACTGAACTCATATATTTATGCAGACAAGATGCTTATAGCAAAGGTAGATGGTGTGCTGAACAATCTCAGGTGAAATTTTCAGAATAAAATTTAAAGGATAAAAGCCCAGGGTCATCTGGTGGGTAAGGTGTGCTGTCACACAGCAGGTGTGTGTGCGCTTGGGCTTTTGAGTGTGTATGTTTATACAGTATGTGCGTTGTGGGGTTCTGTTACACGAGCAATCAGCCAGTCATTGGCCATACGATACTCGTGACTGATACCAGGATCAGATGTCTATTGAAGCACAGACACCTTCATTGTTACTTTGAACAGATGCTATTTGCAAGGACACCTAACGGTCACCAGAGCACTTCACGGGTCTCTGAACTGAACTACTGATTACTGTTTATTCACAGACCAAAAAAAATTAACATAGATACTCTAATATGTTACACAGACAGCATGCTGTTCTTAATAATCAAGACCTAGCCCTGTACGAAAGCTCATCAGCATTAGACAATCAACCTTGAATGACCTCTCTACATTAGTGAGTTGGGTTCAGTAATTAGTTTGCAAAGCTGCGTCATGTTCTCCTTTTACAAGAGTAGATTATTGATCAGGGGAGCACTGTGTGAGAGCTTCAGATTTTACTGGAATAGTAAGTAGCTTCCTCCTCTGGCTTGTTTATCCAGAGGGCTGTAGAGTTACAGCTGTGGTGAAAGTACTTACACACTGTGTTCTTTGCTTTTCTACAGGGGTGACCCCGGTCTCGTCAAACTAAATGTAGCCATAACCTGTGGTTACCTCCTTTATGGTGAGCTCCTTCTGTTTTCACTTCTGTTGATCATTCCTTCCAGTACGCAATCCATGAGGGCAGTCAGGCTGTGTGTGTGGTGTAAACACAGAAAGGAAAAAGACTTTTAATCTGAAGCAAGTTGATTATAGTCAGAAACAACAATGCCAGGCTTGTCATCAACAGCACTGGTCAGCTGTAAGACATCTGGAAATCTGCACTTTAATATCTGATATACATATGCATTCACTTAAAAAAAACTCTTCACAGACTATTTAGGCTACCCGTGTATTTCACTCAAACTGTTTTTAAAAATTGCAGGTAACAACCTACTTAAATTTTCTGACACAAGTGTTTTCTACTTATTTAACTCATCCCATTCTTGAATTTAGCACTGGTGCCGTTACTGCTAGATTGAATGCATCATCAGCTACAGGAGAGTGCCAACAATCTGCCCTTTAATATATTTTATACAAGTGCATTGATTTTCAAAGAAAAAAAAGACAACTTGCAAATGTATTAATGTGTCAGAGGGAACAATATCATATTGTTCATGGAGTATTTTGTCTACCTGTGTATACTTTAAGACTTTTTTTAGAAATTGAAGGTTATAACCACAGTTGAGATTTTTTACATAACATGTCAGCTCTCACTGTGTTCCATATTGTCTGATACAAATTGTGTTTTCACTACTGGTGCAGTTGCTGCTCATTGCCGATAAAGACGCTTGTGTACATAAACCATCCCACTGATCAAACACCATCAATCAAATGTTTCTGACCAACCTGTCACTCTGCCCTCTAGACCTTGTGCTGCTTGCATGTAACTGGAGCACTATGGGGGACAGCTTTTTTGTCTGTCACCACTTGGCGGCGCTCTATGCATATGGATATGTGCTGGTGAGTATCACTCTTCAAGACCCACAGTTTATAATCTTGAACAGAGACTGGAGACACTGGGCTGTTTTCTGTATTATAAAGTATTTGTCATTTTACCTGTGTGTGTGTGTGTGTGTGTGTGTGTGTGTGTGTGTGTGTGTGTGTGTGTGTGTGTGTGTGTGTGTGTGTGTGTGTGTGTGTGTGTGTGTGTGTGTGTGTGTGTGTGTGTGTGTGTGTGTGTGATCATTGTAGACACGTGGCGTGCTTCCCTACTTTGCCAACTTTCGCCTAATTTCAGAGTTGTCCACACCATTTGTGAACCAAAGGTAAGTCGGCTTTACTAGTAAGCAATCTCTTTGTTTTACAACATGGCTGACATATCTTCCACTCTGAGATTTCTTAATCACCCTCTCCCTCCAGGTGGTTCTATGAGGCATTAAAGTACCCGCGCTCACACCGACTGGTGGTGTTAAATGGCGTTGCCATGTCCGTGGTGTTCTTCCTGGTGCGCATTGCTGTCATGCCATCTTACTGGGCCAGTGTATTCGCCACCTTCGGCACTCCAGAATTTGAGCGGCTGGGCTTGGGCGCCCAGGTGGCCTGGATCACCTCCTGCATCGCCCTGGATATATTAAACACTGTCTGGATGTATAAGATTACCCGCGGCTGCTACAAGGTTCTGACGGGGGGAGGACGTAAGGTCAAAGGAGGAGCAGAGGCTTCGTCTTCTTCAGACGGGAAGCATGTCAACAACCACACAGACTAAAGCGATGTAGAGCAAAGGATGTGTAGACACAGACATGAGCAGGGAGGGAGGCTGGACATCCAGGAACCTCACAGCCTCTCTCTTTTGCTATAGCCTCAGCATCCCTCCCAATCCTAGCATCGAATCCCCCAATCCTAGCCCTCGCTCTCCTTGTCGGCTAGTGGATCGGGCTAAGAGTCCTCAGGTTCTGTTCCTGACATAGGGCAAGGACACTGCTCTTTGACTCACTCAAGCACCAGCCTCTGCAGCCTCAGTGTTTTCACTGACGGATGAGTATTCTGCTGGGTGATAGCTTTCGGTCGCAGACGACAAGGTAGAGCTCACAAGCACACTTTAAACCCCGTCTGTCACTCGTCCTTACCACCATCCCCTCAGTCTCCTCTCATGCTCGACTTCAGCCAAAGCCCAATCCTCTGAAGTGCCTGTTAAACACAGGAAAGCAATAATTGTGAAGGACTAAGATCTCAAAGTCTAACAGAGCTTAGCCTCTTCAGAAGACAACCATCTCTGGCTCGCTATTGCTCCTGAACGACCAGAGGCTTCTTCTGTTGTTCATACTCCGTCCACACTCAAGGAGACGTGGCCCACAGAGTGACGAACTCTCCCATCAGACCCATACAGTGTTTGTGAAATCTATAGGGCTCTTGTCTTAACTCATCAGACCTCACAAAAAAGAGACAGTAAAACACCATAATGCCTCTTCTACAGTATCACCTGCTGTGGCCTCCTTGTAACAAGTGGCGCCTGCCTGTATCACCAGCCATGCCCCTCCAACCTCCTTACAATTTGGATAATATGTCAAAAAACTAGGAGTATGCATGCAGGAGAGAGAGGGATACTCTCTCCAACACCCTTAGCTCCTCGCAGGACGATTTTGCCTTTTCAGTATTCATGGTGTTGGCATCACTGTGCAGTTCTTGATTCTTTTATTTTATACAGCCTGAAGTCGTAAGCAGTTGCAGTAACATGTCTAATTCATATTACATCCATTGCAACCCTCTGCCTCACTGGATACTCCACCATCCAGCTTGAACGTTTGGTTTTGTTCTACCTCTCCCCCTGCCTTACAAAGACTTGGTTAATCCAGTAATCATCAGACGACAAACATTTTTGTTTTACTTTCTAATGTAAAGAGTGATTTTAGCCTTCAAGACATTATCTGTTGTGATTCAGAGGGACTTCTTTGTCTCTCTCTCTTTCTCCCTCTAACCGTCTCCAGAGCTTATCCCAGCCAATGCAGTGAAACAGAGCAGCATCACTGTTCTCACCAAACTGTGTCCAGTCAGTGTATTTTTCTTATTAAACAAACCCGGAAGCATTTATATCTCCATTTAGCTCCTTTTGTTCTCAGTGACTCTGAGAACCTAATTGAGGAATGGAGTAGAAAAAGTTCACATATGCAGAGCATAGTGTGCAAAACCATACACTGTATCTGGTGCCCTTCTTAAACACTGACACGGTGCTCTTCCTTTTGCAAAATGTCAGCAAGAGGAATGCTTGCAATATGCTGTTTTTCAAACATTTCTAGTATCTAATGAATTTGGATTTACCAATCTGTCAGAAGCAATTTGGCAATCTGCATGTGTTTTTGTTTTCTGTATAAACTGTATCATCACTATAGAGCATGGTAAGACTGACATATTTCTGTGATGCCTTAGTGAATAGTCAAGATAGATGAATAACATCTAATTATTGCATTAATCAAATGCTTAAAGGGGGTTTGTCTTCCAAACAGTCAATGTTTTTGCCTCTCTGATACTGAATGCATGTATTTTTGATTCTTTTCTCCTCTCCCTGCATGTCTGTACAGTATATACACATACAGTAGCTATGCAGGTACCTTCTGCACACTGTATGGCTAACTCACTAATCATTGCCACATCCTGTGTCTGCCAGTCGGCGTCACTCAGTTTTACAAATTCATTAATTGTTCTTGCTGTACATAATAACTACATAGGTGATATCATGACAGGCAGAGATACAAGAGGATGTTCTAAATCTGGTCACACAACTGGAAAGGAGGACAAGGCGGCATGTTTACTCCCGTTTCCTTTTTTACTTAAAAGAGTACTCCACCGATTTATCATTACACTCCTGTGGACTCACAGTGGATAACCGATGCTGTAGAAAGCAAGATTTTAGCCAGGTTTCAGCGTTTTTAGTCCATTTTTTCATGCGCAAATTGAAAATGCACACAAAAACAGCTGTGTTTTTTTCGTCTTATGCACTCTTTTCCCTTGTCAAAACCTGGTGTCCAAATTACCCACAATGCAACTCAATCACTGAGAGGTCTGTTGGAGATTCAAGTATGTTGCTGCGAGCCTCACACAATGATGGCGGAGCAGGCTACAAAACTCCACACCACCATTTTTATTTATTTATTTTTTTCCCATTTCAAACTTGTCTTGTCCACTCCCAGGTGACACTGACTCCAGTGACATCGATTTATCGGACTTAATGCAGACAAAAAAGGCTTTATGCAAACTATTAAAACATTTTTTGCATAATACAGTAGTACTTCTTTACCGTAAACAGATTTGATGACTAAAATCGGTGGAGTTGCCCTTTTAAGTTTTTGTATCTCCAGTTGGATAGATGGTTATAACAGTCTGAGAATGTCTGGTGGTGTTTTCACTGTGGAACTATAAAGCACACTCCCTGTGGAGCAATAACTCAGCGACCTCCTGTATTTCTGTCTGTCACCACAGAGGAGGGGCTACAGTATCTTGTGCCTTTTACACAAACAGTGGATGCGATGCAGCCAGATTTGGATTAGCATGACCTTTCTAATGTAATATCCAGTGATTATCTCCTCTGTATTCCGTATGTATACTTGTCTGTATATATTTTTGTAATCTGCCTGCACAATGATTAATCCGGCCAAGTATTATAATCCAAAGCTGATCCCTCTCGGGGAGCCTGTTTTGTGCTGATTTTTTTGTGCTCTCCTGAATGCAGGGGTACGTCTCTATGAATGTTGTGATGGGTTATTTAGTGGCATTAAGATGAGCTCACAGTGTCCAAGGTGATGAGAATGGAAAGCAAACTATATTTTTTTTTAATCTAAGCTCTTTAAGATATACAGGTAGTTGACAGGGAGGCTAACATCTCATTTCTCCTGCCTTCTAAACTCGAAGCTGTGAATACTTGTGGAATAAAACTGTAATATGGTTCAATCGTGACACTATGATGATTAGACTACAGTGTGGGAGATGTCCTGAGACTGGCTCCGCTGCAATGCTAATACACGTCTTGTAGCGGCATCCTTTTCGTTGAATTTAGACTGGGAAGAATCTCTGATGTAGGTCTTGTGCACAAAGTAAAACCTACATCTATAAGAATAACAGAATGTTGCCTGGTTGTCTGGACAAACTGAGTTTTTTGTATTCGTCAGGGTTTTCTACAGATTATATTTCAAGATCTGATGTCCGTGCTGTATCTCACACCCTGGGGCTGTTTGAAAATCCACAGAATGAATTAATGATTGATGGATATGATAAGGCTGCTATTGTAAGGCTATGATCTGTGTTGTATCAGGTTAGAATAACCACATTGCCTTTGTTTCTTTGGAGAGGCCAACATTCATTATATAATGAATATATTTAAATATAAAAAAAGCATAACGGTGTATACAAATCTGTATATACACTATCTGTGATCAAGTCCTGAAACCAGATGCACAGTGTACTAATTAAACCTCTGGTTTGGTCGTATTTTGTGTTTCATCTGGATGACAGTTGCATTATAACAAAGCTGCATCAGAATCTGGTACTTCAACAGTGTCCTCTCAAGGTTACATGTGGTACTTATAGGCAACTCATATTTTCCCCCATTTTTGTTCTTCTGAAATACTTGATTTCAAGTTAAATCCTAAGTGTACAATGAAATGGGATGGATTGAGTTTCAGTGTCACATGGATGACATTTATGTTTAAGAATAACTGGAAAAATTGTTGACAAACTGATAATCAAACAACTTCCCTGTTTCTTTTTTTCTTTTGAACGTCTTGCCAGTGTGGCTTATGTTCCTTCCCTTGTCTATTTCTGTTGTGTCTTTTAATGCAATGCAATTTCTTGATCTGATCTGTCTTTGTTTTCTGGAGATTTTAATGTGAATCAGCCTACACTACACACAGGCCTTAGGGTCCTTGTCTGAGCATTACCTTGTGACTTGGATTGTTATTGTCTAAAATGACCACTACTAATGATCATGTAACTGTAGTGCTGAAAGCTGAGACTTACTTGAAAGTGTTGCTCTTCAATAAAGTTGAAGACAAGAGAAACTGGTTGCTTGACTCATTCATTTGGACTTACAGTGAAAGGTGCAATATGTAAGATTTGTCCAGCTGTCTAATTCATATTCCAAGAATTAGAGTAACTGCAATATGCTGCTAACTGTAGCTGCTGTTACCTAGTTAGCCCGGTTTGCTGTGCATTTAGCTGTCTGGACTGGAGTGTTGGGGCTAGCATGCTCACTTCAGTAGATATCTGTACAACACAATACATGAGGTTATGACGTCAAACTTGCTATTTTTACATTCTGTTGATAATTTTAGTTACTATTTGAATGTTAAACTAAACATCTTAAATATTGCACCTTTTAAACCTACTACAAGGAGTTCTATTAAGTGGTTATAAAACGGTCTTAAATTGATACTGATGCCTCAATATGACCCGTATAAAATAACAAGACCGTTAGCTAGAAAATGTTATTTCTATGTATTTACGACATTACTCTTACTGCCTGCCAGTAGGTTAGATTCCGACTTATCCAGGTTGGATGAGTCATAAAATGGAAAAATTTTTATGGAGGAGTGCTGAGGATGAACTGAGGAACCTCACAGCCTGAGGAAAGAAGCTGCTCTGTCGTAAAACAGTTTACTTTTTTTTAACCATCTTCATATTACTGTTATCATCTTAAATAACCACAAATATATACATTACTTTATTGCTATGCCTAATTAAAACAGCTTTGTCTCTTCGTTAAAACAAATGCGCATGCTAGCCAGATCCAGAACTTCATGAAGCGGTGGATCTTGTACCATTTTTGTCCACAGGGGCCGCCAGAATCCTCAAGAAGTGAAAGTTCCTGGTAGTTGCTTTAAATGTTTATCCTTATTACGCAATCTTAGTTTCCTTTTCACTCTTTTCGCTAATTTACCGTTCCCTTAGTTTCTAAACAGTGATGTCAGCATGGGAATGACCTGCTGTATTCAGTGTAAAGCATCCAGACAGCAGCATGCTCAACTGCTCCAGTCATTCGTCAGCTGTGTGCTGGTGGTATGACAGTTTTACACAGGCAAGCCAAGGCCAGCTACTGGTACTTGGCAGCGCTGCTTCATGTTTTACTTTACTTTTAAATTGTGTGTCAGTGATGGAGCTATTCAACAAAAAAGGAGAGGTGAAGTCCAGACTGAGACGTTTGGAAATGAGATGAAAGGTTGAAGTGAGAGGACTGACTGAAATAGGATGAAAGAGAGATATGAAGGAGGGTGAAGAGTGAAAGATTTGGAGGGGGGGGGCCTGAGCCACAGTAGGTCTGTGATTGAAACCATCTTGTGTGTGTGTGTGTGTGTGTGTGTGTGTGTGTGTGTGTGTGTGCACGCACCAATCGGTCAAGGGGCTTGGTCAGAGACCGTGCCTGAGGAGCTTTACCAAACATGGTCACATAACAGAGACTCAATGAAAATTTCCTCGTGCTACTATACAGCACACTTTCATGGTGTAGACTTTGCTGCTCAGCTTCACTCATGCACAGGATGAAAAAATCGTCACCTGCACGTCGGGTGCACACAGACACACACCTGCATGATACAAAAACACACTGCCTGTCATCACCCAAATCCACACAATTGCTATCGCATTACAGACCAAGAGAAGAATGTGCAGTGTACATCGGTGTTTCTGCTGTTTTCATTGCGCGGCTGATTCTGCAAGAGAGCCACGGCCTCTCATCTGTGTTTACCATCTGTCAGCTGTGTTTGTAAGACATTTAAACTTAATGAATTCACGTCTATAAATGTCAAGTCTCCCTATTTCCCTCTTTACATGGTCCAATGTCTGTGTCTTGAGTTTATTCCTTATGAGCAAGTCACTAAATTGAGCAAAACATAGTTATGAAAAATAAATAGATTATAGGTTTCAGGAGGAATTTATGCTGAAGACCTTTCCCAGACTTGGAGAAACAAAAACACAAAGAAAAAAACCCCAACAACATTCCAGTCTTTGGAGAGGCTATAAAGGGAGCGGATTTTACAAGGTACTTATAACCTCAGCCAGTGTTGATCGAAATTACTTTTACACCAAGTTGTTAACAAGCGGCACCTAACTATCACCACCTACCTCAGCCAAAGATGTCATGAGCCTGTCCCAGCCTGTGAGTAATAGCCAAGATTAGGATGTGTGAGGAAGAACTGAAAGCAGGGACAGTTTTAATTTTGTGCCACGTTATCACTCCTCTGGTGGCACAAGGTAGATGGATGAGGGAGAATTACCCGATTTCGGGTAGTTCTAACTAGAAAAGCCTAAGTTTTGTGAAGAAAGTGAACATTTGCTCGCATTAGCTTGCAGGAAAATTGTTGAAATATTAAATTAGACATATCATGCTCATTTTCAGGTTCATAATTCTATTTAGGGTTACTTCTGCTTTAGGTTTACATGCTTTAATGCTCAAAAAACATCAGTTTTCTCATACTGTCCAGTGCTGCAGCACTGTGGTTCCCCTCTGTCTGAGACGCTCTGTTTTAGCTCCTGTCTCTTTAAAGACCCCTGCTCCTGAATCCCCAGTCTGCTCTGATTGGTCAGCTCACACACGCCTGAGCCAGCACCGCTTACTGTGTCTCCAGTTGGCTCTGTCGCGTTTACAGCTTCCAGTTAGCTTCACTTGAACCGTGAATATTGGGATAAATTATGCAAATCGTGTTTTCTGTGGGAGAGAATGGCTCCCGTTGGCGCAGACTATGTGCTTTTTTAACTTTCAAGAACCTGTATAAAACACTGAATGAAAGGAAAGAAATAAGTTGAAGTGGCAGACAAATTATACATTTCTAGGAAACTGAATTAGCAGTTAAAATGTGCTGAAGAAGGTTGAAGTTTCAAGAGTTCGAGAGTTCAAATGAATTAAACTGACAGTCCTGAAATAAATCTGAGTCAGTACAAATGTGTGAACTGAACGACGACATCAGTCGAGGTGTCAGCTGAAGTACAAGCCATAAAAGCAGTTAAAGTAAATTGTGTAGTAAACCTGAAAGTTATGGGAGCGAGAAGAGATAAGAAGTTTAATTTCAGTCAACTTGTTCTTGAAAGGTAAAGATCTGAGACCTGAAAGGGTTTGAAGTGTCATTCGGAGTGTAAGCATTGAAAGGAGTTGAGTTGTCAGTTGAAGAGAAAGAGATGAACACACGTAAAGCGGCCTATCAGTTGATGTGAAAGTGGGGAAAGCACTTAAACACTTGGTTGAAAGGGTAAGAGATGAATGCAGTAAAAATGTTAGATCACATGTAACCAGTGAAAGCAGATGAAGAGTAACAGATGAATACACTTGAAATGTCAGCTGAAGTGTCAGCTGTGGTGAAAGCAGTTTCCTTCAACCTGTTGCTGAAAGGAGAAAAGCTGACACCTGAAAGAGACTGAAGTGGAAGCCCCGAACAGATGATCGCAGTGGGAATGTTGGTTGACTGCAGGGAGAGCAGGTCGGGAGTAAAGGATGAGCGCTGTTGAAATGAAATTGACATGAAAACGCTAAAGACACTTCAAGGGTGTGCACTGCAAGGGGTTGGATCTGAAAGCAGTCGAACTGTCAGTTCAAGAATAAAAATGAGTGAAGTGTCGCACTGATACCAAAAGGTGAAAGTGTCAGTGAGAGGGTAAGTGATGGAAGCGTATGAAATTTCCTCTCAAGTCTAAGTTAATAAAGTTTGAAGAAGAAACTACAAACATTTTTGAAGTGTTGGATAAAGTTTCAAAATAAAAGTATGTTGAAGAAGCGGATAATAAAATAATAGTTAAGGAATAAATACCAAAATATGAGCATGCATCCAAAAGGTGGGCACACTAACTGGTGTTAGTGATTGAATGTGTCTGAGTTGAGTTGCTCCTGGTTTTTATTGACCAAATCCAGGTTTGTTTGAAGCTTCCTGTCCTACTGTAGCGACAGGTTGGAATTACGATGCCATGAACTCAGCCCTCAGAACTCCTCTGAGTTACGCAGGATCTTGAGGACTCCTACCATAAATAGCCAGACGGAGTGGAGTGAGGAGAGGGGTCTGTGGGTGGGTGGAGGGAGAAGCAGCTTATTGTAGAAATGCCCTTCTGAGTTTGTGAAACTGCACTAATCTGCCCTTCCATCCCCTCCTCTCCCTCCCTTCCCTGTGATTTTACATCTATCTTCCAAAACTGTTTTTGTCCTCGAAACTCTCTGTCTGCATTTTGTCATATTTCAAACCTCATCCTTCCATCACACACGTCTCTGTATTCAATCCTGCCATCAAAGATGTTCGCCTGCTGATGAATCTCTTCACTCTGAAATACTTTCTCTGAATGTGCCATGAGTGGACAGGATATTTACTCCAGTTATAAACCAGAAATTGTAAATCATCAAACAGTTAAACTGCTCTTTTGTTCTGATTGCTCACAATGTTGCCATCTGGACTAACCTCTTGAAAAACGTGCTCTCGTAAAACAGCAGCGGCTAATTAAAGTAACAAATATTGTAAATACAAAGCACATTATCACAGACTTTCTCCCTTCCGATGATAAAACTGTGACACATTTACTGTCTTTTCCCTTAAATGAGGCCTCCTTAGTCATCCGCTGCCATCCAGAAGACATTTTGCAATAAATGTACCCAGAAGCAGCTTATTAGCCACACACCAGTGTCATATGAACGCAGGGCCAACGTAAACAGTAAAGCCCACCGCACAGTAAATATCTGACTGTAGTCTGTTATTTTTAGTGTGAGGGATTCCTCCTTCACAAGACATTACATCTCCATCCCTCTCCCCGTCGGCTCAGGCCCTTCCCTTCTCCCATCATGCCCAAATAAAGTGTCCGAATTCCATGTGTGTGCTTCTTCTTCTCTCTGTGAAATGTTTATAAGACCCTCGCTTGGTGTGTGTGTGTGTGTGTGTGTGACTGTGTGACTGTGTGAGGGGAGTAGGACCGTGCACAAATAAGCATGTCTCTGTGCTTGTGCAGATTTTTGGATGCTGATTCTATATTAACAGGCTGTTTAAGGTAATCCGCAGTGCTTTGATAACACACTGAACTCCTCCGGCTCATCTTAGAAACATTAAAAAATCACAAATATAAAACTTTTATTACATTGTAATAGTATGAGATGGAAGGTTAAATGTTTATAAGGTTTATAATGATGTTTCTGTATTCTTTTTTATTGTTCTTTAAGTTGATTATTAGCAATTTATTGGTGCACTGAGCTCATCCGGGCCACAGCCAGGATTATATAAAATGCTGAGGTCATGAGTCCAGTTTCCACCTGTGAAACAGAATAGGAACAAATTTAACATTATTTAAAAAAATAAAAATAATAAAATAAGTATTTAGAACCAACTTCAAATCCCAGCATGTGTAAGTATTAACTGCGTGTGTCTCAACCAAAAACCTGGACTCGAAGCCACTGCAAAAACTGCAGTCAACCGCAAACTAGCTCGTACGTCCTGCGCCCGCGTGAGAGGAAATACCTCTCCATACCGTCAGGGGGCGGTGGACGTTATTTGTCGTTCAAAAAGTAAAACCGGGAGATTAAAGACTGCGGATAAACAAACCGTTGTTGTGATAAAGCAGCGTTTTTTGTCACCACTTAATCACTACAGCTACTTCTGATCATGTCTGATAAAAAGCTGCAAATATAAAATAAGGAGAAATTGTATTCAATCTGTGAAACTGGCTCTGATGCTGACTCTACACGCTCCATCGACCCATATAGCTGCCAGCAGGGCTGACTAGCGCCAATAGTGTGGGACACATCAAACAATTAGCGCCACAGACACTCACTGACGCCCCGATATCGGACGACAGCCTGCCGGGCCCTCAAGTCAACTATCTTTACGTCCTATGTTTCAATTGCTTTCACCCGATAATCAATCGTTCTTACTCTTTAACCGACAGTTCATCTTCTTTCAACTTTAAGTAAACTCATGTTTACTCTTGGGTCACACTTCAGCTAACATTTGACTGTCATCACTTGGCTACAGAATGACACTTCAACTACTAACAGTGAACACACTTTGACTCTCTCGGCACTGAAATTTAGATAGCTTTTACCGTTAGCACTTCAATTTACCTTTAACTGCTTTCATATCTCACTCTCGAACTACTGTGTGTGTTCACGTACAAACTGACAAATCAACTGCCTACAAGGATTAAACTTGAAAATTAATTTATAAATGCTTTCTGGAATTAAAAGTGACTCAAAGTTCTCATTTTACACATTAAAGTGTGTTTACAGGTCTTGGGGAGAACTACTACATATGTGGAAAGAACTAGTATAAAGCCTTTTGTAGCTTCGGAGGAAGCTGCATGTAATCTGATAAATTGCCTCCAGTGATGTCACTCATTGGCTAAATTGCATTGTGGTTAATGTAGGCACCAGGTTTTAAAAAGCAGTCCACTGGTCTAGCATTGCACTCCTACACTGTTGGACTCATTATGGACAGTTTAAAAACATATTATCAAGAAGAATACCTTTTCAATTTCACACATCCCTCTTCCTTTTTTAAACTGAGTTCCTACATTACCCACAATGCAACTTTACCAGTGACATCACTGTAGGTAATTCATCAGATTAGGCTTTCTACTACTTCTTTCACACATGCAGTAGTACTCCCCAAGACCTGTAAATACACTTTAATGTTGAAAATTGGTGGAGTAACCCTTTAACTTAGACTGCAATTCTTATACATCTCACATTAACATTTTAAGACATTTTAAACATACTTGCATGGTAAATTTTAAGCACAAGTGAGCACACTTCAATTGTATTAAAAAAACTGAAGTGTTTTATAATTTTCCTCATAAATTTTACATATCATGCATAAATTCCCACATGACTGTCACAAGGCTGTCTAAAAGCCTTCTTCACACTGCCAGCATACAGGAGAAATACTAATTTTTTAAAATTGTATTACCTATGATTCGATATTTCTGCCTGAAAACTCCCACCTTCGACAAGGTGAAGTCCAAAAATCCCATCATGTGTAATTACAGAACATACAGCACACGTCCTCCCAGCTCATAAAACCCCCAAAGTCCCAGACACATTACAGAGGTCACGACCTTGGAGCGCGTCGTGCTGTTTTCCGTTTTACCTCTCTCGGTAATCACCCTACAAGCCCCTGCTGGGAAACACAGGGCTGAGCTTTCATGTCTCAGATCTATTAGTGGATAAAACCTTGAACATCTTGCTATTACACCCACTGCTCTCCCTTTATCCATCACGCTACATGTTCTGGAGTGTATTTGATGCTGGAGGATCAATATTAATGAGGTGCTGAACTCCCGAAAATGAAGTTGAACTTTCCAGTATTTCCAGTAGAAAAAGTTCATGTGATGTATGTTTTTATTCTTCAGTCCTCGGTCATTTTCATTCTGAGTACACTGAAACATCAAAGCTGCAGCAGTGCTACACTGTGAACTTTACTGTAGTGTTGTGGTCGGTCAAAGTCTCTCATGCAGACCACTGCTCTGCAGCTGTGTGTGTATAAATCCTGCATTGACTGATTGAATCCAGTAATCTGACGTTTGCACTCTTTCATTGTCAACCACCATATCCCATTCTGCACCACTTTTATGTGTCCGTCTGTCTTTCATCCATCCCTTGCCTTTCCAGAATGTTCCTCTCCATGTGTCTGTTAGTGACACACACACACACACACAAAGGAGAAAGCAGAGGGTGAATCATGCTGTCTGGGGAGCCGCCTCCTCTGTCCCCGTCATACTCGCTGCTCTGCAGACCCCCAGAATCTGCTGCATTCCTTTCCCTGTCATCCGCCTGCCTATGGGGGGAATGAGGAATAACGCAGCGGAGTAAAACAGGAAAACCACCTCATTGTTCCCAGAGTGACGTCAGGCGTTCTACAGTAGCTTCCACACACAGTTGTCACATCTCAAATATGCTGCATCAGTCCCACAGCACTGTACTGATATATAGATTTTATTTACACTGTATGTTTTTGATTACAATTATATGGGACCAAAGATAGCACTAAAGGGGTACTGCACTATTTCTAAGTTTTAAGGAAGCATTTTAAATGGACTTGTCAGTATGTTAGGATTCAGACAGAACCTTAACTGTGGATTTTGAGAAGGAATTCTACTCAGACATCATTATCCATATGAAACCACATTATGGTACATTTTAAAGGATAAATGTCTCTGAGTGCTGGAGTCCTTGGCCGAAAAATTGAAAAATTATACATTAGAATAATGAGCGATAATCCATAGTGCATTTTCAGTTATAATGAAACATGGCAGCGGTTGGCTTTCAACCATTTCCCACCATCTTCTTCAGCAGACAGACTTTGTCCTGGAATTGTAGATGTTCAGATTTCCATTCGCCTGAGCACTTTGAGGACTTCTCATCAATGTTGGCTTAAAAATCAAGATTGAAATGATCATTTTTGATATGATGGAAAGCTTAAGAAAAACTTCTGAATAGAGCTTGTGGTGTTGTTGTTTTTTGTTTCTGCTGAACTTTCAACATGGACAAGAACTCATTGTTGTGCTAATATGAGCTGACATTCTCATCTATATGGGTGACTCCATCTGCTGACGAGGACCTTGGGATGCAATTGAAAGATTCCCAATCGCTATACAATGGATCTTGTGGTGAGAATGTTTTGTTTCAATGCAATCTAACATTGTAATTCCACACACCTGAGCCTCCTGTCAGACCTTCTAACTCACTACTAGCTTGTGAAATGTGTCCTCGAGCTGATTCAGAGAAAGCTGACCTGTCCAAAGAAAATGCAATAATGGTACATTTCAGACATGTACAGTTGAAAAACAATCAATGTAAATCTTAACTTTTAGGATAACTTAACACAAATCATTCAGAGGATGAAGCATACTGACTGTGGTGATCTCTTTAACCAACAGATCAAAGTTTTATTTCATTCATTTTTTTTCAGAGTACTGGTGGTTCAGACATGGGTCATGGTTCCCAGGTGATAAATTCTACTGACATCAGTGATCCCCTGACTTCTCATCCAGAGCCACAGAGGGGAAACCTTTTTGGTTAGTGGTTACCTTTGGGTTATAAAATGGATTGTTTATACATTTTTCTACAGGTCCCTAAATGATACATTCATTTTAGTCCAGCAAATGTTAGTAAATGTTTGGATGTTTGCTGTGGCTGCATATTAGCATGGTTGCCAACATTTAGCTCAAACACCGCTGTGCCTATGTAGAAATGCAATCATAGCTGCAGACTATGTTTAAAATTTAAAAAATTTAACTCTTAAAATTAAAATTTTAACTGTAGGTAGGCCTATATTATCATTATTATCATTGTTGTTGTTGTTACAGATTTAATATTATTACATGTATAGCCTACTCATTATTATCAACATCATGTAAGCACTAGCAACAGCTATTTTATATCTTCTTCTTTATCATTGTAATAGTTCTAGTTTTACTTTTAGGTATAACTATAACTATTTACACTGCGGACACTGGGGACACTGGGGTAATGTCCCCACCACTTTTTGAAATAACCGATTTTGTCCATATCACTTTTTAAAAGCATAATTACTAAAAAAAAAAAAAAATGCTTGCACTTGTAAATGTGATTAAATGAACTTATTTTCATTAACTACTCTGACCTCAAAGTATCCCCTCATTACATTGCCTAAAATCTCAAATGCATTTAAAACATAACTTATGTAAATAATCTTTATTGTCTTTATTTTAGGCCTATATGATCTTTATATTACCATTAGTGAAATAAAATGTGCATTTCCTCATCGATCAGGAAACACTTGTGAAATCACTGACTGAACATGACAATGACATAACTTCAGCAGAGTGCGACAGCGGTGAGAAGCATCCCTGACTGCCTGGAGGTGGAAAAAGTGACACTGATTAAATCTAATACCCGAGCGGTGACATCACTCCCACCGACGAGGAGGCTGCGCCCGGATTGGACGGCGGCCGCGGCCAATCAGAGCGCACACACATGGGAAGAGTTTAAAAAAGATTCAGAAAAGTGTCGGAAAGTTGTCCACAGCTTCAGCAGCAGGTCCGAGCACGACTGCGACGAACAGTAGTAATAATAAAATTAAAAAAAAAATAAAACAGGTACCCACGGATTTGTTCGGGACTTTTCTGTTTCCCCTGCCTCGGACACAGAGCTGTAACCTGCTTCTCCATTTTTAAAGCCCTCCTCAGCTCCACTGTAAATAGTCCAAACAACAGAATGTCAACACATTTCAGGAGCGGCCCAGCCTTCGGACTTTCTGCCGAGGTCAAGAGTAAGGTAGGTTCACACTGTTTGTGTCGTTGTGACGTTTATTTACAGGATGGAGACACGTTGTAGCTGAAGAATTGATTCCTCATGTGAGGTCAAGGGTCACTGAAGGCTACACAGCATGATGGTGAAGACTGTAAACACTCTAGCTGTGGCCATATTTGGATAAGTCCCTTAAAACAGAGCCCCTGTGCACTGGGGTTATAGTCAAATTGTTGTTGATATTATGTATTGAGGTCCTTATATGGAGAAAGTATGTCATATTGCTGGATAAAACCTTGGCACAGTTGTAGTTGGCTACAGGCTAGGTGCACAAACTTACCAAAAATGTGTTGAGTGTCTGTACCTCTTACCTTAAATCAGATATTTCATTTGCCAGCTTGAATTATTAAAACGAGGCTTTAATGTGATCTCATTCCCGTGTGATTCCAGGTTGTGTGCTTGGGAAACGGCTCTGGTGACACACTCCTGCTTTTAAATAATAGATCACGCAGTGAGAGAAGTGTTTGTTTTGGAGGTGAAAGTAGGTCTTAGTGGCCAAATTATTTGTGCGATTATGAAGGGTCAGGGCACTGAGTCTGTGTGAGAGAGCAGCACAAGTTTGATTTGTGCTGCGTGTATAATACTCATTGATCTCCTTGGCAGTGAGAAACCAAACTGGCTGAAACATGAAGAAATGTAAGATTTCTGTGAAGTTTGTTAACATGGGCTTGTTGGCATGTAGAGCCAAGAGGCATAAGGAGGTTTTTTAGATTTACCTGTATACCAGTATCGGAAATGCCCCCGATACGGCCTAAAGTGCTGCATCCGGTATCAGCACATTCATGAGTCTGTGCATTAATCCAGTTCCACATCATTTATTTATTTGAATCCTGTTACTTCCCAGCAGCGTCCCGTACACCTGTACTGCCCAAGTAGCCAATATACATAAACAGTAAAGTAACTTCAAGAACATCCATTCAGGACTAGTGGAATACTTAAAGGGAACTTCTCTTTTGTGTCGGAAGCCAGTTGTTTTTTTTATGTTCGAGGACTCCATTTCTAAACTAACATTAGCTACTGTAGCTCTCTGTTAGCGGAGTGGAGAGGGGCAGTGGAGGACGTTCATAAAGTCACATCCTTTGGGCTGTCGCTGAAAAAACCCTACCTGAACTTAGACAAATCGTCCACAGGCTTGTATAGGCGACCGAGAGAGACGTGGAAGGTCTCATTTTTAATGTCACATTACGCCCACTCCAGCCACAGTCTGTTCACCCTGCTGCCGTCTGGCAAAAGATACAGAAGTATCCACTGCCTTACAACCAGACTACGGAGCAGCTTCTTTCTTCAGGGTGTGAGACTCCTGAACTCATCCTCAATTTGATTTGGCCAATAAAAGGTGATCAATACATGTTAATTGCTAAAATATGTTACATAGACAAAAATAAATAATGATAATAATACAGATATATTTTTCTTTAAAACACACCGATATCGGCTCATTTTGGCCGATACGCAAACTTCAGGTATCTGGGAAGGGAACAATGGTACTGTTACATCCCTATATTAAATGTTGATACACACAAATTAAAGGGACATACCATAAACTATTATGAATGAATACAGTACTGTTTGAGTGTGTTTTTAGCGAAAAGAGCGACATGTGGTCAGTGGTTGGAGAAGATATTCCTTAACTTAAGTAGAAGTACTGCGATGTAAAATTACTCCATTACAAGTAAAGGGCCTGCATCTAAATTACTTAAGGGAAGTATTATTATCAGTGTGCAACTTTTCTTGTCACATTATTATAATAGTACTACTGAATTATTAATTTTGATGTGTGACATTTAAACATCATTTGGATGTTGCCACGAATCAAGATGGAGCTAATTAGAGCCACTTTACACACTGTTGGTAGTTCAATCTGTAGAGAAGCAGATCATCAGATTTTTAATGATATGATTATGTGTAAAATATGAGGTAGAATAAATATAAATAGTTAAAGTAGAAATACCTCAAATTTGAAGTACTTCAGTAAATATACTTAGTTACATTCCAACACTGCTTTGTGTGGTATAATGCACACTTGTAGCATTTAAACTGACAAGAAGTGATTGTAAATAGACTTTTGGGGGTTTTTTTTGCTGCCGCTATCATGACAGTAGTGACTCTGTACAGTGGGATGAGTCAGAGTTGCTGACAGTCTGTTCAGGATGAGAAAGGTCAGCCTGTGACTGTTCCAGCTCCCGGATCATCATCATCATCATTATTGTCCTGGAGGGTTGTCGCCTCTCCCCTGAATAGTGCCATCTCTCAGCAGAGCTTTAATCTCGCACTGAGGTGCGCTGCACTCTGTGAAACCCACATTCCTTTCATTACTGCTATTCAGCAGTCAGCAGGGTCTTAGTCAGAATTGAGGGTTTGAGATGTTGGCGCTAGTCTGGCTGTTATTTTGCTGCCATGGCCGTACCGCTTCCAAGTCGATTATATACACGCAAGGGCAAGCGGAGAAGTACAGTCTATTTTCTGTGGAGTAGAGACAATGTTAGCCGGGTAATAAAATGTTTATTTGAGCCGCGGGGCTTCGTGGGTCAGGCAGAAATGGTACGTTCCAGCAGCATGACTTCAGAGAGCAGCAGAGACGCAGCAGAGAAACTGACAGGTACATCAGCATAATCTAATGGCCTTTTAAGGAGTGACCGGGCTCTGACTTGGAACTTGAGAAAGTGTCCTTTCTCTAAACAGTTTACATCGGAGTCAGGGATGACAAAACACTGTTCTGACAGAACACAGGTGGACAGGAGATAGGTGGCGCAGGCAAAGTCAATGCCAGCAACTCACACATTACAGTGCACGATGACACCCAGTAAAGAGGTGATGTCAGTGGGACTTTTTTTTGTTTGTGTAAGGAGGGATTTCCACTTATCAGTTACAAACAGCCAGATATATTTATACTCATGGTTTTCTCTCAGTAGTTGGACCTCATGTGGTAATTAAAAGCAATACTGCAAATGGTCTGTAAGCTTCTACATGTGCAGCAGTACTTAAAGAGAGCCTATGTAACTTTTTAAAGAAGAAATAAATCATTCTTATTAAATGACAGCAATAAAACAATAAAACACACTGTCGCTGCTACAGTCTTACTTGATCTGGTATGACCAGTTCAAGTAATGTTAGCTTAACTGTTAGCTTTTAACTAAAGTTGCATAGTCTTGCTTTAAGGCGGGATGTCAGTTAAGAGGTTTTGATAGTAGTGTCAAGTTTCTCTACCAAAAACCATCCCTTTTTTCAATATCTCACTTCGAGGTATATAGATATATCATATATTTTATATTCAACCAAATGTTTCCAAATGGTTCTATTGTTGGTGCCACTGTCGTAAAGACAACTGGATCATTTCTCTTTTTTCTCAGAGTAGTAACTACCAACAACACAGGACTGAATGTGAGTTTATTCATTCATTTACTCTACAATGGTGACATGACAGCAGATAGAAATGGTGCCAGGCTGCCAGCCTGACTGACTCGCCAGTCAGTCTTCATTTTCCTGGGAGATTTCATGCCCGGTGGCAGACAGAATAGCACAGTGAAAGCAAAGTTTATAGAGAACCAATCTAAACACAGACGGGATCATTATTCTGGAGCCATTACGTTGTGCAATCAGCATTTATTTTACAATGAATGAAAAAATGGAAAGAAAAAAAACAAACAGTCTATTGCCAGTTTAACAAAAAATCAAATGCACAAGCAGCTGTACAGGGATTTTGCCTGAATGAAATACAGCCTAAAATCGGCAAGAACATGAATAAGGGCTAACTGATTCAGAAAATGAGTAAACATGATTAAGAATATGACCAGACATTCAGTGCCAGCTTACGGTAGGCTACTTGCACAAATACACAGATACTGTACTGAAGTACAATTTGAGGTACTTCTACTATTGAGTATTTCCATTTGATGGTGCTTTATATCTAATACCTTAATTACCGGGTGAAATATTGTACTTTATACTCTGCTACATTTAGCTCATTTGACAAATTGTATTAATAACAATTATTATAATAATAATAATAATAATAATAATAATAATAATAATAATAATAATAATAATAATAATTGTATTGGTAATGGTGTGTAATTGGGGTCCTATTTAATGTTTTAGATGTCTGTGAGTGGTTAGTAGTTCCACCAAAGGGAGATCACCCCTTAAAACTTCTGACATGGATTAAAAGCCCAGCGTGTAGGAATTAGGTGCAGAAATGGAAATTTAATATTCACAATTATGTTTTCATTATTGTATAATCACCTGAAACTAAGAGTTGTTTTGTTTTCATTAGCTTAGAATGAGCCTTCTATATCTACAGAAGCAGCAGGTCCTCTTCCACAGAGTCCGCCATGTTGCACCACCATGTTACCAAAGTAGCTCAAGATGGACAAACCCAACACTGACTCTATAGAGGGCCTTTTGCATTTTTTGTGAGTTTCATGGTCATTGTAGAGGCATGTGAAGCGAGGCGTATTCAGTTGGTTGCTATATGCAAGCTCACTGTTAGATGCCACTAAATCCTGCACACTGGACCTTTTTTAAATAACTTATCTGATATTGTACAAAACTAAACAATGAAATTTAAAAAAACTTTCCTTCCCCAATAATCATCTCACTAGCACTCGGGCCCCTAGATTAGGAACCACCAGACTAAACTACCTAACTGTATATAAAGTAGTTAAAAGTAGCTCCACCTCAACCAGCTACACAGTAAAATGCTGCGTACACATAAGCAGGACGTTAGCTTCATTGTTTTAAACAGTGCACTGTGTTCTGGTACTTTTGCTTAAAGCTATAGAAGAATAGAAACGATTATGCACTGTGATGTTTGTCTTTCTGCTTCATGTTTATAACTAAAAGATTGCTTTCAAAGCTCAGAAAACAATCAGTTCTGACTTCATTTCTGAGCTCTACAATGAGAAGAACAACCCAACTTAACCCACCTAGACTGGAAGCGGGACCTGTCGATCTTGGCCGGTCTTTATCAGACGTGGTTTGCTTGAATAGTCAACTCTCTGTAAAAGGCCAGATTCTGGAAAACCCAGAGGGAGAAAGGGAGAGAGAGTAAAAGAGAAATATGAGCTCGGCCAATCGGGGAAGGAGAGCAGGACGGTAATAGGGAGAGGGAGGAGTGTCTGGGAAAGCTGTTTCTCCCAAGTTTGGTGTGATGGACTGGAAGCTACGCTATCCCTGCTGCTTTGAAATACGTGTTTGTGTTGGCTCCTGATCCCAGACTGTGAAGACTTATCTGCAGAACATTCAGGAAAAGGGGATGAGGGTGTGTGTGTGTGTGTGTGCGTGCAGGGAGGTGGAGGGGGGGGGCAGCCTTAAACCATGCCAGAATTCAAAGTATTAAGGGCAGCGTCTTTGTGCCAATAAGGAAATACATGGAGAGAGGAGAGAGGCCAGCGTGTTTCTCCATGCAGGAATGTCCACAGGCCTTTTTCATTTTCATTTTCCTTCCTCTTCTGCTTATACCCCTCATCTCAAAGTATTTTTTTATTATACAGGAAGACTTTCTAAGACAGTACAGTTATGAGAACAGAATGGGGGGGGGAGTTATTTTAGTAACTGAAAACCTGACATCAGGCATGAACGAAATGTTGAGCTGAAGTAGATGTACCTTTTTAGGATCTAAGTTTTGTTTGTAGCATTTAAATGACATTGTGGGTCCTTTTTTTTAAAAGGGTAGCACTATGTTTCATGGGTGTCTACAAATAATGTACTAGAAATTTTCCTTACTATATATTTGGTTATAGGGCAAACAGTTTTCAGTTGCTCGGGTGTACTTCCAACTATTTATTTACAGTTAACTGTTGCTGTAGCCTGGAGAGTGTTCATTGTGCTGAAGATCAGCTGAACATACAAAAATGTGAAAAACAAACATGAATAAAATGTCCAATAAGTATGTAATACTTAATGATTTTCTTTCAAGGACATTCCTACTTTCCCCTTTTAATCAGTACCAAATTTTCGTAGTTGTTGCCAGGAAACCTTTTTGGAAATGATGCAGAAATTACACAACGGTAAAATAAAGTGATACGGAAAATGCTAAATTTAAACAATCTGGAAGGAGCAAGGGGCAAATTGTGCATAAGTTTCTGCTCATCGGTTTTCCATTTCTTAATACCACAGGATATGTTATCCCTGTCTTCACTTGACTGCATAAGTCCTGCTTCTTTTTTTGTGCTTTTAATGAAATTCACTAGAAGGACTCGAGGCATGCCACGAGAGACTGGGCTTGCCCACGGAGACTTTGATGAGCTGAGATCAGCTGTGGTTTTGGAACAAAACTGAATATTAAAAAAGTCCAATCCTGTATTGGATCTCTGACCTCTGTTCCATCTCTCCCTCAGCTTGCAGGGAAGTACGACCCACAGAAGGAAGAGGAGCTGAGGCTGTGGATTCAGGATGTGACGGGCAAAAGGATCGGGGATACCTTCATGGAGAGTCTGAAGGATGGAGTCCTGTTGTGCGAGTGAGTGGATGGACACCGAGAGGATGCTTGTGGCTCAGAAACATCAGAACTGTAAAGGTCCAGTGTGAAGGATTTAAAGGCTTAGAATGAGCCTTTTATATCTATATGGAGGGAGCAGGTCCTCTTCCATTTGGTCCGCCATGTTGCTACAGTAGCCCAAAAAGGACAAACGAAACACTGGCTCTAGAGAAGGCCTTTTGTGTGCTTTTTTCTTCGCATTCTGCAGCCTCACTGATAGATGCCACTAAATCTTACACACTGGACCTTCAATCCTAGTTATTTCTGTAATATTATTGCTCAAGTCCTCCCCTTAAATTCTTGATTTGTGTCTCTTTTTTTCGTAGACTCATTAATGTTCTCCAGCCAGGTTCTGTGAGAAAGATCAACAACTCCAGTCAAAACTGGCACCAGGTAATGCAACAGCTCTATGGGCAGAAAATAAGCCTTATTTGTCCTGCAAGTCTGAAAGTCAGGGTCGTTTTCCAGATGTGGAACTGTGTGAGTCTACTGTATTGGCACTGACAACACAGACAGAACTTATTTACATTCCATTAAAGTAGTTGCCATATCAAATGAAGCCCATCTCGGCATGGCTTTTATTAGCCTTTTGCAGAACTGAAAAAGCAAGCAGTGCTTTTAAGGCTTGATTGAAGCTCTCTCCAAAAATTCTCCCATGTGAAATTAACACTTGTAAATGAATGCACACACAGTCAGACTTCCAGACGGAGCCAAATATTGTAAGGGTGACGCAGAGAATAATAAAAAGCCTTGAGATATTTTCAAAATGTTTAATTTAGTTTTCATGCATTAATTATGATCTCTTTTTTTCTTTATAATATCCACACCAAACTGTAATCACAACATTAAAGCAATAGTTTTAACATTTTGGGGAATATGCCTATATATGCTAAGCAGCCGGTTAGCATAGCTTAGCTTTGCACAAAGGCTGGAAACGGGGAAAAAGCTTGCCTGGCTCGGAACAATATTGTCCTACCGGCGCCTTGGAAGCTAGCTAATCAACATATTGTATCTCAGACTAGCTGTTTCCCTGTGTTCCCAGTATTTGGTTTAAGCTAAGCTAACCGGCTGCTAGCGGTAGTTTCATATTTACTTTATAGATCTGAGAGTGGTATCGATCTTCTCATCTAACTCTTGTAAGACAGTGAATTGACATATTTCCACAAAGTTTAAAAGTTTACTTTAATCCAAGGTTAAGTTCCCCGAGGAGGTCACTGGGAAAATGTTTGTGAATGACACTTCTGGTGCTCAGCAGAACTAGTGTAAGTAACTATATATTATAATAACTGATGCACCCACCGGCAGCACTTTCAGGGCTTTAAAATCATTAGCTTAGTGGGCTAAGCAATAATAATAGTGTTTGTAGGATTTGCTCGATAAAGTTGCTAACCTCGATCTTTCTGAATGAATGATACGCCGTACCAGTCGCACTCAGAAAGAGAATTAGTGTCCTGTTATCATGGGAAACGCTGGATCCGTTTAAATAATGGGACGCGCAGGAAAGTGGCGTCCATATTTTGGGCTAGGAGGTGGATAGATAAAAAAAGTTGCGTCCAAGGTGAAACGCAAGCCAACTGCTCAGGCTGTATGTAACATGCCAAATAGATGCTGTTCTCAACTTGTTCCATTTCTCTCTCTTTCTGCTTTCCTTTTCCTCAGCTGGAAAACATAGGGAACTTTGTCCGTGCAATCACAGAGTACGGCCTGAAGCCACATGACCTCTTCGAGGCCAACGATCTGTTTGAAAATGTCAACCACACTCAGGTCCAGAGCACACTCATCGCCCTGGCTGGAATGGTGAGGGCGGCTGTACACACACACACACACACACACACACACACACACACACACACACACACACACACACACACACACACACACACACACCACACACCACACACCACACACACAGTTACCCCAGTGCCATCTATTATAGGAGAGGCTGATATCATTGTTTTACTCACCACTGAATGCTACTGAATTAGAGAATCAGGTGCAATCAACACAAACCGGAGTACTGAGTTTTAGGAAACCAAGAGCATTGATGATAATGTGCTAATAATTTACATGCCGCAGACACCTATGTGAGTGCTTTGTGTTGCGTGGACCAGTATTACAATATGGCAACAGCAGTAATATAATAAAAACAATGTGGTTATGAATAATACACCCTATTACCACCATTTTCCCTTCTGTCTCTCAGGCCAAGTCCAAAGGTTTCCACTCCAAGTACGACTTAGGAGTGAAGTATGCCGAGAAACAGCAGCGCCGCTTCGCTCCAGAGAAGCTCAGGGAGGGACGTAACATCATCGGCCTGCAGGTCAGAGCAGCAGAAATGCTGAACCTGTAATCAACTACTTTTATAAGTATGCTTTCATATGGGATCGTAGATGCATGTTCTGCTGGCCAAGTCACTTCCCACTGGGTTGTCATTGTGCCCCCTGCTGGACTCATGCTGAATCACAGACACATTTTTATTGACTCCCCTCTCACCTGCTCTGCTCTTGGATTATTGATGTCTAATGATAACAGATTAATGGGAGCTTTGCCCTCATAAGTGTGATCTTGGATTTGTGTACAGGCATACAGATGCTGCCCCAAAGTGATACCTATGTCTCAGTTGTTTAACTCAATCCATTTTGCTGCGTCTCTAGATGGGCACCAACAAGCTCGCCAGCCAAAAGGGCATGACCTCTTATGGCACACGACGCCATCTGTACGATTCCAAGATGGCCATGGACAACCCACTGGACCAATCTACTATCAGCCTACAGATGGGAACCAACAAGGGAGCCAGCCAGGTGACAAATGCCTTTATTCATCCATTTCATGCGCTGATGATCCAAACAGAATCTTAGATTTAAAGATGCACCACACATTTTCCTTTTATAATTTAGATGCATTGATTTAAAGGATGCAGCTGGTGTTGTTCTATGCTTTCTTGTTGTCCTCATATTCCATTAAAAGACCAAAACTATAGATTAATGTGTGTTGCATAGGTTCCTACTGAAGACATATTTCCTACAACAGTTAGGCATTGTAGTTTTTAGAAAATGGTACTATTAAGTAACTTTCCTGCATTCAAATATCTGAAAACAACCAGACCTTTGTGATGGATTTTGTTGAGTTGTGTTCTTCGATTATTCCAAATGTTTCCAACACTATTCAAACCCAGAGAAAACTGTAATTTTGTTCAAGGTGCATTTCATTTGGTCACGTGTCGCTAGAGTGAGGAAGGAAGTCAGCGAATTGAGACTAAATGTAGCCTGAATACAACTTAAAATTATTGCCTATTATTCTACCTGAGTCACGTCGGGTCACTTTTGTGTGCTGATTTTTTTTTTTATCAGCAATGGTGGTTGTTTAACAATAAAGACAA
The DNA here is from genome assembly GCF_040436345.1 of Pagrus major. NCBI lineage: Eukaryota > Metazoa > Chordata > Actinopteri > Spariformes > Sparidae > Pagrus > Pagrus major. The sequence goes on from NC_133237.1 coordinate 7,298,240, forward strand.
CAAATCCCATGATCCCATGCTACTCCTGCTTTTGTTTTGCTTCGGTTGAGAGACCCCTCGCGGCAGATGTTTCATATTGTGCATTTAAACAGCAGTAGTGAGTGAATTTGTTTTTAACTCTTTTCAACTCCAGATTTATCCATATTTGGTGCTCTAACACAGTGAGTTCTAACCAGATTATTGTCCCCAGGAGGTACTTGAGGAGTTGCCAGGGGTGGGTAGTAAAAACTGTGGAATAGTTCAACTAATATGTTGAAATAGTTGGCTTAAAGTAATGGATAAACAGTTGACACTGAGCCAAAAGTAATAAATGAAGAGTAGTAGATAACTAAAAGTAATGTATATGTTATTAAAATAGATGAGCTGAAAGAATTGAATAAATTGTTAAAATGGATATCAACAGTGTTTGAAATCAGTGAAACATGACTGGTGGTGCACATGAAAGGGTACTGGAGCTTATTTGACAGGGCTTTGGGGATACATCAGTCGAAAATGTCTGGCAGCCACTGCTCCAGAGAGTGTTTCCATCAGAACAACCGTGTATGTTGGACAGACAGAAAATAAACTACAGTTCCCATGTCCATCATAATGAAGGAACATGTCACCCAGCGCAATGATGCAGTTCAGTGATGTGTTTTTAATAGTTTTTGGAGAGCAATGGAGCTCTGCGGCACAGAGGAATGAGATATGAGTAATAAGATCCTCTTAAGGCACGTTTCACCTCTCATCCAAGAGGCTTCTTCAGTTCTAACTAACTGGAGGGGAGTTGCAGGCTGTTAAACTCTGTGTGGGTGTGTCCTTACAAAGTCGTTAGGGCCACTTGTGGGTCTTTGACTTAACCAGCCTTCCGACCTGGGCTCACCTAGCCCTAGCAACCCACATGAAGGCCGATTAGGTTAAGTCAACGACCCACAAGTGGCCCTAACGACTCTGTGAGGACACTCCCACACAGAGTTTAACAGCCTGCAACTCCCCTCCAGTTAGTTAGAACTGAAGAGGCCTCTTTGATGAGAGGTGAAACGTCTTCACGATACAGCACTTAGAAGGATCAACTCATTGTTGGTTTTGGCCTGTAGAATGTTTTTCAAAGTCCCTTCCTCTTGCTCTCTGTCCACCAGGCTGGCATGACAGCCCCGGGAACCAGGAGGCACATCTTTGACAAGAAGCTGGAGCTGGAGAACTGTGACACCACCACCATCTCTCTGCAGATGGGCACCAACAAAGTGGCCTCCCAGCAGGGCATGACCACCTACGGCCTTCCCCGCCAGGTATTCGACAACAAGTACTGCACCAACCCCACCGAGGCCTACAACAACGGCAGCGAGGTGGAGTTTGACGGCTATAACCAGTACTCTGACTAAGGAAGCCACGGACAGCCTCACCCCGCCCCCATCCCCATCTCCCTCCTCTTTGCTTAACTTCAGACAACCAAACACAACTGTCTCTGTGACGAGCAAACCTTCCAGACTGTTATTTAACACTGATTGATGTCATTGTCGTCTTCATCCCCCAGCTTTTTCTAAACATACTTTTACTCTTAGGAATTTACTGTTCGTCTTTCCACGAGTAAAAGAAAAAAATAGTGTTTACACTGACCATACGTCAAAAATGTCGTGCAGTGGCCAACTTCTGTATCTCATTGCTCTGAATTTTATCACCGCTAAAAATACCCACACAGATTTAATGACCTTTGCTATTTATAGATTTTTTTTTTTTCTACAGCTTTTTATACTTGCAATGTAATTAGAGATTTACAAATGTTTATACCCTTCGCTCCATCTCCCTCCCCTTCCGGTACAACACTGACCAAGCAGAATTTGAAAGTTTCTTTAAAGAAAACAGGTGATCGTGTTGGTGCTATTGAACCTTGACCCAGTTGGAACACGTCCACGTCCACATTGGAGCTCCCCGCGGATATGACTCCTCGGGATGACACAGAAGTTCCAGGTCCACAGGCTGACCGAGGGCGGATGATGCAGGAGGACTTGTAGCTGTGTGCGGACTTTGCTTTGTTTTGTGAGCACCTGCGCTGACAAATGGTCATGTTCACAAGCTCACCAAATTACCCATCACACCGTTTTTACAGGGCTAATTTACATGGCTTGTGTGCAGCACGAGTCTTTGGATTTTGAGGAAGTATTTAGAAAAAGTAGAGGGGTCTGTCAGACACTGCTTTTAAAAAAGAGCAAATGTAGGTGTTGTGATATTTAGTTTGAAGCTCGGGTAAAACTTAAGTCACCAGTAGTTTTGTCCTGTAGTTTTATCTTCCATCCCTTTGCCTCAGTGAAACTTGGCTTCAGTGCTGTTGCTTCATTTGCACTTTACTTGGCTTCACCTTGTGTGCAGTAGAGAGTGGTGGAATGTAACTCAGTACATTTACTCAAATGTTGGCTATTAATATTTTAAGTATGAATTTAAGGTACTTCCCATTTAATGCCACTGTATACTTCTACTGCACTGCAATTGAGATGGTAACATTGTACTTTTGACTTCACTGCACTTATAGTTAGTTTACAAAATAAGATTTTGCCTTCAAATGAGTTTATAGATATGGTTACAGGTTTCATTTTTTTCTGCATTCAGTAGTTTAACTTTTCATACTTGAGTGCATTTTGCTAATAAAGCTTATGTACTTTAACTTAAAGGTCCCATATTATGCTCATTTTCAGGTTCATACTTTTATTTTGGGTGTCTACTAAAAAATGTTTATATGCTTTAATGTTTAAAATAACATATTATCGTACTGTCCATCGCTGCAACACCACAATTCACCCTCTGTTCGAACTGTCCGTTTAGGTACCTGTCTCTTTAAGGCCCAGCTCCCGAAATGCCCAGTCTGCTCTGATTTGTCAGCTCTTACAAGCCTGAGCAGGCACCGCCCACCGTGTTTCTCAATTTGCTCTGCCGGAGTTTTTGCTTCTGGCTGAGGCAGTGGCTGTATAGTTGTGACATCACAACCTCACAAAAGTCCTTATGGCTCATTTATAGATGCAGTTTATGAATACAGGCTGTGTGCTTTTTCTCTTGTGGATTGAGCGTTTTTGATACTGTCGCAGTTTTTATAGAGCACCTAGACCTGTTTCATAATAAGTTTAAATAACTCACTTTCTACAATATGGGACCTTTAACTTCAAACGCAGGACTTTTACTTGTAATAGAGCATTTTTACATTGTGGTATTATTAGTTTTCCTCATGTTAAGTATCTGAGTACTTCCTCCACCGCTGTCAGTACATGGCTGGCGCCCGTTGATAATTGCTAAGTGATTCATGCTAAATATAGACATGAGACTTCTGCATCATACTGTTAACCCACCGATTGTCTTGAATGTAATGTTATTGTGAGGTCAGAGGTGTCACTAGCTGTTACAGGGTTCATTTCAACACATTAGAAGGCTCAGACACTGGTCCGGTGTGACATTTCAAACACTTTGCATTTCTTTGTAAAATATATTCTGATTCAGAGGCTCTGCATTGTTGTCAGAATTCAGTTTTGTGTTCATGTGCTGAACGGGCCAACAGATTTCAGTTCTTGAACTGTTCATTGTCATCCAGGAGCAAAGGCATCTCAGCCATGATTTAGAACATGTAGCAGTGTGCCATCTAGTGGGGAAAAAGCACACACATTTACTGCATCTTCAATCAATCTTCTTAACATTAATTAAATGAAATGTGGGAATGCTGTTTTTTTTAACAGTGCCTTTTATTATCATTTGTTCCCTGCGATATCCAGAATAGCAACAATGTTGAGTAAATGTATGGTAACATTTCACCGTAATGTGTTCGCTTTGTTTCAACATTGTTCAAACTTTACATCTTTGCTAACCTTGATTTTTTTTTCTTTTCTATATGCCTTTCACTAAACATGACATTTGTGCAATAAAAAACACTTTAAAAAATATGGTTCAGGTTGAATTTTCTCTTTACTGTCATTACCTAAAAATACACAGTAGATGTGTATTACACAGAAGTAGTGTAATAGAATTTACAAGATTGTGATTTACAAAAGGAAAATAAACAAATCTAGAGCTGCAACGGTTATTTGATTGAAAGAAAATTAAGTGCCAACTATTTTGATAATCGATTAAAAATGTCAAACATTTGCTGGTTCCTTGTCATTTATGACAGTAAATGAAGAGTGTTTAGGTCTTGGACTGCTGGTTGGACAAAGGAAGCAGTTTGAAGACATCACTTTGAACCTGAAGTTGCTTTGGATTAATCGATAATTGTGAAAATGATCAGCAGATTAATCGATAATGAAAATAACAATAATAATGTTAGTTGCAGCCCTAAACCAGTACAATACATATACTGTCCCAAAAACAAAAGATTGGAAAAGGTTTGGTGATTCAAAAGAAATTGTCAAACCAACAAAATATTTCAGTGCATTAGAAACAGGGATAAAAACAGACAAAATAAAACTAAACAATACTAAATACAACTCTAAAACAACCTAAACAAAAGCTATATTTTCTTCATTCATAATCAAAAAGACTGAAATGGATGGAATGTTTAACACTTGTGGAAATATATAACATATCAAACTCAATTATATGACATATTAGACAAAACAAAGAGACAACTAGGGATGCACGATACAGATATTGACCGATAATTACCTGTTTCTCATGGCCCATACCCATAAGACAACTGATAATCTCACATTTGTGTATTTTAAAAACAAGTTCCTGACCTCTATTTGGCAATTTGGCTTTATATTATCGGCTCTATTCATCAGCTATGATGTGAATAATCTGAATAACACCTAATCAGATAAATTTCCCATTTATCAGGCCGATATATATTGTGCATCCCTGAAGAAGAACATCATAATTTACTCTAAAAACAAAACAAAACACTTAAAAGCTAATCACTGACCTATGAAAACTTTTACATTGAGAACTGTGATGTAGACAACACAAGATGGCGACCCCCTGGCCCTGCCAGAGGAACGTGTCATGCTCAGTGAGCCCCGCTGAAGCAAAGTTCAACTAAGCCTTTCATGCACCTACACTACAAACAGGATGCTTCTAATGTTTGTGAAAATCGTGCTACATTGTGCTAGCCCACCTGGACCTAATTCAGCGGACCAATCGAAGGGGTGAAATGTAAGTGAGTGAGGTTAGAGAGAAGGTGAGTCACAGGAAAACGTGACTATTGATTGGCTGCTTCACAGGCGTCAATCCAATCACTGTAAACGTCCACTGGCTCCGACAGATCTGTTGAGGAAGAGGTTAAGGAAGATTCTAAATGCAGACGACACACACACACACACACACACACACACACACACACTGTCTCCCCCATGCCTAAACAATCTAATACTCTTATTTTAATAATTAACGGTGTTTAGAATTGTGTGCATCCACAGCCGAAATCGAGCACACATAGTCATAAACAATCATGGCCTGCATATGCATGATCTTTCTATTCAATTAAAGTGCAGTGGTTGGTAGAAAATTATAAAAAATAAACAAAAATGCCCCATCTTGCAATATTAAGAAATTCAACACATTTTTTGTGGATTCAAACCAAAAATCAAATCACTTGTTCCTTGGCTCTTCACCACACATTCTCCATCATTTCATTATTTCAATACTCCACGACCTAAAATACGAGCAAACAGAACCAAAACTAAACCTCCTTGGCAGGTGGGCGTAATTGGTCTTTAATGGATAAAAAGGATACAGGTTATGGGGGTCTGGAACTCCTCCAAGCAAACGCTGCACGATATTATTCCCGTATTTCGAGTTCGTTCCCTGGAAAACAGTCAGTACTTCAGTTGTGTTGCTCATGATGCATTTCTTTCCTTTTCCAAAACATCTGGAGCTACTTACATTTTGACATCGCAGGATTTCTCGTGGTTACAGAACGGGCAAGTGAACTGAGTGTCCAGGTTACCCGTCATTTTTTTCTTGGGGGGTGGCTTTCTCTTCGACTTCCTGCGCCCCATTTGTAATGTTGTATGTCTACAGAAAAACAACAACAACAACAACAAAAAGAAGGCTAAATAATAAAGTTTCCTTCAGATGTGGACATTATCAGAAACTTGTACACCTAGGAAACTCTATTAAACAGAGATGCCCATGTGCCCATGTGTATGCACCTGTGCATTTGTTGTTGAATTATTGAGATTTTTATTTTATTTGTATTTTTTTATCTATTTATTTCACGGTTGGTAGGTACAGTCACTTTTCCTTACTTTGCATCCATACATCAACTACTAAACAATAGAAACTGTTTTAGTAAAACACCTTACTAACTATTAACGCTATGTTAATCAATAAATGTGTTGCTTTTACTCACTGCTCACCTGTATCAAAGGCAGGTAATAACACTAAGTTAGACCTAAACTAACATGCGCCTGTGATAATATTACACCTTTTCCTCGTGGAAAGTAATTAATGTTGTCTCTAATTTATATAGAAAAATCCGAATTATGTTTCAATACGGCCATGTTTCCAGTCTGCATCCTCGAACAGCTCAACTAACGCCGGACAGGATCAGAACAACACTTGCACTTAGCGCCAAACGGCTACCGTTATGGGCTAGCAGGCTAACTCGCTAATAGCTGCTAGCAGATGGGTAAAGACTATGAGATTTAAAAAAATGCTTTTAATTAACGACTATGAAGGTGAAAGGCAAAACCGACGAACGTGTTTTATGGATCACATCGTTTAGCATTTGCGTAACGATATGACTGGCTTACCAGAGGGATGTTTTTGCAGCGTAGGATGCTGTGCGTGTACAACTTGATCCGGATGCAGCATCTGCCTACAGCCGCTTCTGATTGGATAGATGGGAGTTTGTTCGATTTGTGATTGGCTCAGTAGCGGAGACTGACAGTCTGGTACATCCAATCACGGATCTCGTCTTCTTAAGGTAACTCCCTCCCCCTAGTGATGTTGCAAACACAACATCCCTCAAATCATTATAGATAGATAGATAGATAGATAGATAGATAGATAGATAGATAGATAGATAGATAGATAGATAGATAGATAGATAGATAAGGTCACTGTGTGCTATCTTTCTGACTTTTGGCTTATCTGACTTTTACCAATAGATTAATAAGCCTTGATTACCACATGTGTTATATTGTAGTATGTATGAGCATGCGGTTAAGTAGGAAATAACATGTTTGGGTATAAAGTAAATCCCAAGGAAAGGGGCTGTGAAAGAAAACATCAACTAGAAATCAATTAGTGGATGAAAAGATGAAATATTATAATATATTCACGTTCAAAGGCTATCATTGGTGCGTCTCTCCTTGATGGGCGGGGCTCGTCCGTATCATAACATGGCAGAGGGAAGTGACTCTGGCTGAACCTTGGACCACACAGACGTTCATCGTTTTAAGCTTTTTGCATTCCTAATTACTCACATCAAGAGGGAAACAAGGTAAGTGCAGGTTTATGTCACGTATAGTGAGCACTTGTACTCATGAAAAGCAAAATGGAGCAAGTAAGGCTGCCGACGTAAAACTTGTGTAACTCTCCATTAGCTCAGAGGCTAAAGCTGGCTAGCTTGTGAGTTCCAAGAGGGGCAACAGTCAGCCGTCACCTGTTACGGACGGTTCATGCTTTGACCTTTATCATTAAATGTCGATAAGTTGTTGCCTCGGGGGATGTTAATATAGATTATAATTGTCAGTGAATTCGGAAATGTGTTTTCTCTGCTCTGCCTCTGCACTGTTATCTCGCTCTGGGGACTTATCAGGTCTGCTGCACATGTGGAGCAGCAGGCTGGGTACATACACAACACCTTTATCTCTGTGCTCCTGTCTGTTACTTGCTCGTGGACACTGCATCCCATCTTTAACAGCTCAAAAAGCATGTTGCGAATTGTTTTTGTCAGCTTGATATTTAATGACGTTTTGCTTATAAGCATGATTTTGAAGTGATAATGTGATTCAGATAAGTTTAACATTTCTCCTGTTGAAGTCTCAGAGCCCTGAGCTGTAAAACAAAGTAAAATACAATGTATTCTCCTTGTGACTTCTTTATAGCAGCACTACCACTTCCAAATCCCTGTTTTGGGAGTTTTACTTAATTGGTAATAACAACTGAGTAAGTAAGTTTTTGTGCATATGCAGCAGTGGGGTCTCTGGAACAACAAAACACAAGCATGAAGACTTATCAGTATCAGTGTTTTGGTGTGTGATTGCAGATAAAATAGATTCATTTCAAAGAAAATATCCTACACTGGCTCTGATGCAATGTCTGTTGTCCCACTGAACGTCCCACCCACAACACTATCTGATTGGTTACATGTCACAAGTAATAGTCTCTCAACAGTAAATAAAATGAGTTTGCAAAGTAACTATTAACTAAAGTTATCAAATAAAAGTAGCAGAAAATGGAAATAATCAAATAAAGTACCTCAAAATTGTACTAAAGTACAGTACTTTAGTAAAAGGATTTTCATTTTCACTGCAAATGTACATTGGTTCCAAATATCGGTTATTGGTCTTTTTGATTACAAATAATCAGTGTTCATATCGGTCCCGAAAAACGCATATTGGTTGATCGCTAGTTAAGGCTTACTGTGTGCGTGTATTTTGCAGAGGGACACCATGGTAACAGAGGGTGAGCCCACGGACTTGGTCAAAGTGCTACACCTGCTGGTGCTCTCTTTCACCTGGGGCATGCAGGTCTGGGTCTCCTTCATCGCAGGTATGATGCTCACAGACACAGCAGTTGGCCTGCACAATTAATCAAAAATGTTATATTATCTAAATGGCAATAAGTGCAACAACCAAATCACAGAAGGTGCAATATTTGAAAAGTTAAAATGTGTGACAAAACCGCTTTATAATGAATTCCTTTACAAATGTTGATCTCCAGATGTAAGAAAACATGTTTGTTTGGTACAGAACCCGAAAAATGTCACATCATCATGATTTCAGTAGTGTTGTAATACAAAAACCATCATTCCCACTAATCGTGAATCATATCGCAATCATAGAATCTGTCAAAAAATAATCACAACCTTGATGTCTGTGTCTGCCTGCAGGTTTTGCGTTGGTGTGGCAGGTGACTCTGCACACCTTTGGCCTGGTGCAGAGTAAACTCTTCCCCGTATACTTCTACTGTCTGATGGGTAGCAGTGTTGTCAGCCTGGCTGTGTTTGCTGTGTACCACCCCCGAGAGCTGCTGGACTGGCACGAAAGTGTGCAGGTCGAACATCGCACCTGCACATACAATTTGAAATACTTTTTTAAAATCACATAATTGCAAGTAAATAACCACCATGTTGTTTGCCAGTAAGTGATCTCTTCTTGTCTTGCAGATGGGTCTATACTTTGTTGCGCTGATGATGGCTGGTCTGAACGCCCAGTGGTTTGGCCCAGCGGCCACTGAGGTGATGTTCCAGATGAGGGAGGTGGAGAAGGAGCACGGCCTGGGGAACCAGATTGGCCTGGGCAGCCAGAGAGAAGAGTATGCTAAGCTCAAAGAACAGGACCCCAAGTACAAAGCCTATAAGAGAACGTTCGGCCGCTACCACGGCTTGTCCAACCTCTGCAACCTGATAGGCTTCATGTGCACTACAACTAATTTGATCTACACAGCTCTGAATTTATCCACCATTTAGAGAAGAGCAGGTTTCAATTTATAGAATATCTAACAGTTGATGCCTGCTGTCATCATAGCAATTCATATGATATGGTGTATATGGACATCATGTGTGAGTGATACCATGTGAATGTAGTTTGCAGAAATGTTGTGTCCTTATGAGGGAGGATGCCTTTTGTTGCCATTGAGCTTCCAAAAAACTCACATTGCTATTCATTTTTATCAGTCGGTTAAGCACTTTAATCCGTTCAGTCAGTATCTAATTATGCTGTCTCACAAAATAACATGTATTTTTTTCATTTTTATATTTCAAGACAAGTAAATTTTATTTATATAGCCCAAAATCACAAATCACATTGCCTCAGTGGGCTTTACAATCAGCACTGTGTACGACACCCACTGTCCTTCGACCCGGATTCAAGTAAGGAAGAGCTCCCCCAAAAAAACATTTATTTTTTTTTAAAATTGATTATATGGCTCATGATAATACCCCCTGTAAATAATTAAATTTCCTTTAAAAACACAGTACAATACAACCTCAGTTGCTGTATGAGTATTTCACTTGCATCCCCAGCAGGGGGCGATGTTTGGACACGACAAGTGTATTCAGGAAAAGATTGTAGCTCCATTGATAAGCACAGAATTGACTACAGCATTTCGTTTGCAAAACATTGTGTTTTATTTTTCATGGAAATTTGTGTTAAATTTGTCAACACTGTTGAATTAACACTGTGATCGGGAGAATAAACAGAGTGCTGTTAATAATCGATGTGCACCCTCTATTTTGTCACTAAATTTGGTACTACAGGTATGTTTGTTATCAAAATCTGTTTTATTGGCCAAGTATGTGTACACTTTTCAGTGTACCACACCAAAAAACTCAACAAATACAGACAAGAATGATAAGAAATAAAGAATGGTGAATGGTCTGGACTCAACTGCACAAAAAAATGCAACGGTGCCAACAAAAAAGTTGGCCTTTTTATATAAGATCTTGTTTATTTTTTGGCTTTTAAATGTTTAATTAAGAATATTTACACATATAAAAACACTGAGATTACCTTTTAGACACGGTCAAACTACTATAATACAAATGATCCGGCTTAAAATACCCCCGAATACCCAGTCTGACCTGATTGGCCAGCTCAAACATGCCTGAGCCAGCACCCCTCACTGTGTCTCAGAACAGCTCTGTCGTGTTTCCAGCTTCCAATTAGCTTTACTTCCACTGTGAATATGAGGATAAATTATGGCAATGTTTGACATGGTGATGCACTGATGTAAAAAACAACAACTGGTAAAGCATAATAGGTCCCTGTTAAATCAATACTGTAATATAATGATACCACACCCATAAAATATTTGGTTTACATTTAGAAATATGTCAAAATACTTAAATAATTTTACGACAATGTACAGTTGCTTCAGCCAGCATTGGCCTGTCACAGACACATTAGTATCAATGACTGTGTTATCCAGTAGCACACACTGTTGCAATAAATAACAACTTTCAGCTGTGACCCAACCCTTCCAGAGAATTTAATTCAGGGGACAAGAGCCTACAGTCATGGTGCTAATTTACAGCCGGAGTTGATAAATTATAACACCCATTTCACTAATGATAAAAATACAATATACGATGTACAAGTCAGCCGCTCTGTATGGTGAAAACAGTACGAGCAGTTCAAAGAAATAACGAATAAATACTGGATAAATGCAGGACATGGTGAGGGTGGATCATGCACATGTGCAGGATATGCTGTATATTGACTGACAATGCATGATGATACATGTTAGAAACAGTGCATTTGAAGCTGTAAAAATAGAATCTATAGTGGAAGTCTTATGATCTTTATGCTCTAAAACAGAACACTTGTTTTATTGGATTGCTTTGGAAAGAAACCGCCCTTTGATAGATTCACACTGATGAGTGAATCCAGACCCAACAGACAGTGCCTGGATTTGGAAGAGGAAGGTTTTAATTTAATTACCAGTGACGCACATCAGGTTTTGAGAGGACCAGCCTTGAATGCAGACAAGCTACAGGATGAGAGATGCACCGTCCTTGTTCCGGCTAAAGTATCAGCACTAATGGATTATAATGGAGTCATTTCAATATAAAAAGCAGGGACTGAAAGTAAAAGGATGAGGTCTTTCCAAATGCAAATCACCTTGGCCTTTTTTTAAAGTGTTCCCTCCATCTGTGATCAGGACTTTAGTGACCATTTTATGAGATTTGTTTTAATTTTCTTGCTTTCTAGTCAATAAAAATACGGTATGGAATACACCAACAGAATTACCTCTGAACACCGTTTGTTTTATCTTGCTGGCATTGTGTTAACAAGCCTTGTTATCAGTTCAGAGAATATACAAGGAAGTGAGCCCAAGTGTCTCAAGGAACGAGATGAACTCCACTTTCTGAAACTCTCAGGGAATGCACTCTGTCCCGTCAAGTTGCCCTCTGCAATGGCATCAGGAAGTAAAGCGTGTTAAACCAGTGAATACATTTATCTGCTCATCTCTTCATGGTACAACTGGAGAGAGATTATAGGTGAAATGTTCATTTTCTCAAAAAAGCCTCGAAAAAGTGGTAGTATGTAGCAGTAGGTTATCTGGATCAGCCAAGTACGTACATGAAGGCCATGAAAAAAGTGCCCACCGTTTGAAAATTCCTCACTGCTGGGTGTGCAAAGTAAAACATGAGGAAGTAGAAAACAAAAGGAAGTGTTGAGGACTCGCACCAGACAAGTTCCACCATCCTCCCTCATTCCTGACCCACACAAGGAAATGAATTAGTGCGTGTTTATGTGTAAGAAAGAAGAGAGCCACTGCAGCAACCACACACTGTGAACAGACTGCTGCTCGTTCAGGGACCATTATTTGGACCTCCAATATTACTGCAGAGCAGCCCTGCAGTAATGTGGTGTGTTAAATTAATTATGAGTCTGGGAGTCTAGAGCAGTTTAATTCAATCATCTCTAATGTAGAGATGTAGGCCTCATTTGCTATTGTCTGATCCAGTGATGGATGAGCTATGCAGCAACAACACTGCGATCCTAATTGCAGGTACAAAGCAGGGGCTGTATTTGAACATTATACAGGAGGGATGAAAGTCATAACTGAGTATCCAACCCAGGAGTGTCATATATACTGTATAGGTTCCAACTTTGTCGGAACATTAAAAGAGAGTAGATTACACGAGGGATGAACCAACTGCTCTCTTTTGCATAAACATTTAGATCTGTATACCTCACTGTTTGATTAGATAATCAGTCCCACAGCAGGGGACTATTAACAGCAGCAAAGGGATTAGATAATTAACCATTCTAATGAAGGAAACGGTTGAATTGTATTGTGTGTAACTAATTGGAATCACTTTTATGTAAATTGACATGAGGCCAGATTTTTGTACTGAGAAAAATTGACTGAGCAGCTTAATTTCTGGGGTGTGGGGGCCCGAAGGCTGCAGTTAGCCCAGCTCGCTTCATTTGTGGCTATTTAATTGATTGCATTGTTTTTGTGTATGTTTCCCAGCTGACTTGATGGGTGTAAATACCAACTTCAACTCATTAACTTTCAGTTTCAAACACTGGTCTCCTGGGTGAACACCAAACCCAACCTACAGTAGGTTAGCTACTGTAGGTTAGCACAATGACAGGAAATAAGGGTAAAGAGCTAGCCTGGCTCTATCGGCACTTCAAAAACTGACACATTATCTATTTTGTTTAATGTGTACAATAACACATTGTGTGGACTGTTTCTTGTCTGGGTGGAGTCGCTTCCTGGAGTCTTGTCGTCACTGAGAGGGTAGAAACACACAGAAAGAAGCAGTGCCACCGGTAACCGCTGGGAGCTGCCACACTTGGATGGGCAGATCCATCGAACTGTCAATCGTTAGTCTACTGTTGCTATTTTGGTTCATAATGCTACCAGGTATGATTGGTTACTGCAAAGATTTTTTTCACTCCCTCCATGTCACAGTTGGTTCTTCTAGCCTTGTTCACTACCTGACCTTTTTTTTTCCCCAACTTTCCCATTGTGTCTCTAGTGAGGGCTTTGTCTCTTCTAATTAAAAATGACAGTGTGTCTTTACCCTGAGTTTTGTCAACCAGTGGAGATTTGCAACACACGACCAAGAGGCCCTTTAGAGGTGCTGGAAGGTGGATTTGTTACGTTTGAACAGAGCCAGGGTAGTTTTATTCCCCCTGTTTCACTTTGTGCTAAACTAGGCAGCTGCTGGCTGTCCTTTCATATTTAGAGTAGCTAAAAATATGACAGTGGTATCAATCTTCTTCTATACCTCTCTGCAACTAAGCAAAGAAGCATATTTACCAAAAATGTCAAACCATTCATTTAAACATAACAGGGTAGATTCACTTTAGTCTTATTTGCAGGACTAGTACAGGGGAGCTCATGTGATTTAGAAATGACCCCATAAACATAACCAATCTGCATCTGTTACAAGCATAAACAAATGTTTGCAGCTCATTGACTTTATTTTGCTCCTAACCTTCTTCGTCAACTCATTATGAGCTGCGATCAAAATTAATAATTGTTCAGCTGTTTGACAGGGTATGTTTAAAAAGAAGTACAAACCCAAATCACAGAGATTCCAGTCTGCACAGGACTTATATTATCACATGACCTCTGTGTTTGGTAAGATATGGTAGATAATTCGCAGTTGAATTTTTACTTTACAACTGTCATGGCAGATTCATACAGGATTAAGATCACAGAGACCTGTAACAAATTAATAGAGGTCCCCTGATAATACTAGTCCCATGCAAAAAGCTTTATGAGGGAGGGATGGGGGGTCAGTAGGGAGGCCATAGCTCACTTTTGACCAGGGGCCCCCTTAGAGGTTAATCCTTCCCTGCTGATAGGGATATTAAAGGAATGACACCATAGGAGGGAAAAATATCTATTATAGAGGCTAATAACAAGTGAGACTTCGTATATAATGTTATAGAAAAATAGGGGAGGAAAAATATAGGCCCCACAACTATAACTTCCTAAAAAAAACTTAGAGAATAATGAATATTGTTTGATAAATATGTTTTTGTTTTGAATAAAAGCCTTAAAAGACATACATCTAGTAAAGATGCAAACTAAGCTTGATGAAATAATTATTCCCATGGTAAGTCATAATTATGAGATAACAATTCATAGTCATGAGATAAAAAGTCATAATTATAAGATGAAAAATAGAAATGATGAGATAAAAGTCAAAAACGTGAGATAAAAAGTAAGTCATGAGATCACAAGGTCAAGATTATGAGATAAACATCTAAATTATGAGATTAACAGTTATAATCATAAAATAGAATGTCATAATTATGAGATAATGTCAAAAGTATGACAAAAAGTAATAATTATGAGATAAAAAGTCAAAATGATGAGATAAAAAGTCTATTATGAGATCATTAAATCAAGATTATGAGATAAAAATCGTAATTATAGATTAAAAGTCTTGTTAATGAAATAAAAAGTCCCAATTTTAAGACAAAAGTCAAAAATGATGATAAAAAGTCACACTAATGAGATAAAACCTCGAAAATATAAGATAAATAGTCATAATTATGAAATAAAAAGTGATGGTTCATTTCATTTGTTTTTAAATATCATAAATCTATTACTTCTACCTCATAATTTTGATTTTTACAAAACATTGTCTCATAATTATCACTTTTTATCTCACGATTTCGATCTAATTATAACATCCATTTTTATTCTTTAACCAGTGAAACGCGCCTCCGTACAGCAGAGACACATCTGTGTGTGTGTGTGTGTGTGTGCGTGTGTGTGTGTGTGTGTGTGTGTGCGTTAGCGTGGTGCCCGCGCGCTCACGTGCGCAAGCGCCGCGGACAGCCCTCTCCTCTCCAGCCCTCGCGCGGTGCAGCCTGACAGCCTCAGGTCTGAGCGGCCGCTTCACTGTCCGCAGTAACTCAGAGACGGAGGGAGCTCCAGACACAGTCTCAGCTGTAAACACTCGACCCAGATCCGGGAGCTGCCCACCGCCGCGACGACACCGGGACACGGAAAGAGGTAGCCCGCAGAGGAAGGAAAGCAGGTCTGGCTGCTGGAGCTGTTGCTGGAGCAGAGGAGGATATTTCAGGTGCTAGCAACACTTTCGTTGGCCACTTTACCCCCCGGGCATCTCACCGGCGGACGGACGACAGTCGAAAGGGAACTGAGGTGGACTTCTGCTTTCTTCAACAAGAAGGTAAGTTTGTTTAAGTTTCCAGCTGTTTTTTTTGTTTTTTTCCCTGCCTCACGCTTCCTTCTTGCTCGAGTCCTTCACTCAGAGGAAAGTTTTCTTTCTATTTAAGCTAACAGGTTTCCCTCCGCGGAATGATACCTAATGTTTGGGGTCTGTCTTTGTCCGCCACACTAGTGCTGCATAAAGTGGGGTTATATTGAATAAAACCAATATCTGAGGCTTTATTGCCCCTCTGTGTTTGCATTTCAGTCCTTTCCCGTAATGAAAGAACTGATGTGACAGCTGCCAACTAATCAGTACTGGTCATTTCCTGCGGGTCAGGCAGGCTGCTGGCTCCTGGATCAGCAAACAGTGCCAGCTGAGGGAAGTGGCTGCACCAGCAACAGGCTCTATTCGCTATAATGACCTTTTATTTGTTTTTACTGGAGATAATGCTGCTCCACTGTGGCATAAAGGAGCTGCCATTCTCATTCATCCATGCTGCAGCTCAGGAAATGGCAGTCCTGACTACAGGGAGGATGTCTGTCCTCTCAGAGATGACTGTCCTGATATCATGACAGGTGCTGATGTGTGACTCTCTATCAAAGTCATCACAGCTGCTCAGTCTCCCTGTTTTTGTTGTCTAGTGTTGCTTTAAAGTGTTGCATGTGGATGAAGAAGGCTTTCTAATCGCAGTCAGTTGTGTTCCTTAGAAGTTATATCATGTGTTTCTTGGCAGAGGGAACTTGACGGTGCACAGTTACAAGAAAACAGATCTTGTAATTTAAATGACATGCTTATAAAAAGGGGATAATACCATTTAAGAAATGTCTTTATCACGTATGAGCCTACTTTTTTGCCTGCAGACATCCTGAGCCGCACAGTAAACACGGAGGACATGTGATTGGGTTTACTTCAGGCTTAAGCAGAGCTGATGGGAAGTTGAAGAAAATAATACATTTTTGAGTGGGTGGGTCCATGCTATGGGATCCCTGAGACCCTTTCAGAGCACAGGCATCATGTGATTTGTGATTTTTAAAAAATTTTTTTACAGCCTATGTCTCGAGAGATTAGAAAGACTTGGGAGTTGCGACTTGACCACAGGTCTTTATGTAACACCCAGAGAACAGAAAAGATTTCGTTTACAGGGCATGTACCTTGGCTTTATATTTAGCAGCGAAGAAAAGTTGTGAAAGAGTATTGTGGTATTGTCCCACTGTTGGTAAGAAGCAGTGTTTCATTACAACATCAGCCAGCACGCAAGATTACACAGGCTGCTGTGTGTAGAAAGTCTGCTTCAGCCACAGTGGACTGGAAGTTACATGTGTGTTACTGCAGTGAGAGAAAAACAATACAAATCCAATGAGAATGTGGAGGTTTTTACTTGAACTGAAAGTTAGTTTCAACCCATT
This sequence comes from Pagrus major, assembly GCF_040436345.1. Lineage (NCBI taxonomy): Eukaryota > Metazoa > Chordata > Actinopteri > Spariformes > Sparidae > Pagrus > Pagrus major. The sequence goes on from NC_133237.1 coordinate 7,315,424, forward strand.
ATTACTAAGATTTTCAGCATTGCAGGGCTTTCAATAAGTCTCAAGAGTAACAATGACAGCAGACAGCAGCAAAATATTTTCCTGTAGTGCATATTGAATAATTCATGAGCAATATGGTTAGGGCTGCTGGTGATTGCTTACTCATGCAGTCCTTACATCGCTTCTCAAAGATGAATTTTATACAGACACACAGCTGTATACAAGATATCAGTGTCCTCTCACACCTCGGCACTGTGATTATTGTGGGAGTAGACATGTGTGCACACAGTCTTCTCTCATTCTCTGTAATGAGCATTGTCTCCTCCTTCCTTCTTTTTTCCATAGCCCTTGGTTGTAGTGTGATAGATGTCTCTATCCTGCTCTGGATACCTCCATCTGGCCAGTTAAAAGCTGAGGGAACTGACTGCTTTGACCACTAATGGGTCTTGCTGGCAGCTGAGTCCTAGTCCCGTCTCCACGGAGACGAGTCAGGGCTGAGCCGCTCAGATTGATCAGCTGTGTGTGTGTTCAGAGGGACAGACATGGCTCGTCCTGCGCTCTCCTTTTCACACCCAAAGCTGTGCGGCTGCTCTGCCTCCTCCCACGGTTTGAATGACTGATGCTGAAGGGCTTAATGGCAGGTAATCTCATACCTGCCCTCAGGGGAGATTACGCTGAGATGAATGGCCACAATGAAGCAGACAGACAGATGGCCCAGCTTCCCATAATTTGAAAGCATAAGTGTTAGCTATTCTACATTTTATCTTTCAGTTATGTTTTTCCGATTGATTACAAACATTATAATGGAGTCGTACCATCACGTTGGACACTGATGGGTTTCACTAACATCTGGCTGAGCTTTGCATCAAGTAGAAGAACAAATACACTTTGTTTCTTCTGTTATATTCCAGTGAGTTGAGCATGCTTGATTCTAGTGCTGAAAAGCTAAGTTGTCTAAGTCTCACCCAGCCGAGAAAGATGTCTCCCGCCACCACCGACATGCATCCCCATGCCAGGTTTTAAAATGTCTTCTTCTCTGCGCCATATGTCCATAAATTAGCCTGTTCAGCCTCAGAACGTTGAATCAATGTTAGCCGGCTAGCTGTACTGAGGAAGGTAAACTATGAAAACACAAATAATAGCGGCACAAAAGAAAGAAAGAAACTCCGAGAAATACACTAACAGTGACCCGCAGAAAAGAAACACCACTGGCATCATTGTCACCGAGTGTCTTGGGTTCATCTAACTGGGCAGGTTTGATAAGAAAATAATGAATAGGAGACAGACTGCACCGTCGGCCATCACTGAATGACAATACCATCGTATATCCTCCCAACCCTAATGCCTGTGGTCAAATAGTCTTTGCTTAAGTAGGCTCCTAACTGAGTGAAATGACCCGGGGATGGCAGCCATGATAAAAGTCAAATTCTCTAAATGCTAAGCAAGGGTGCTTTAGTGCTTCCTTTCTTATCTCCTTTAGCAAAGGGTACACTGGACCGTCCTTTATGAAAGGAAAGGAGATAACACAGGTGGATTCTCTCAGCACTGCTGTTGTCTTTATCTAAGTCATTATGAATTTCAATTTCATTTGTTGGCACATTGCTATACTTGATCTGATCTAATTACAGATCATGACAAAAATACAAAAAAACATTCAGGATTGTGGTGAATTTCCATTATTGGGACAATCATGAATCAGGATGATCGTGAACATCCTCATGAGTGACGTGAAAATGCTGATAAGCTGGATAGCATATGATCCTATGTTGATTTCCTGATATATTTTGAATCGTTACAAGGAAAGCCTGTATCTCTCCAGTCATTCCAAAGCCCATCGTATATCCCACAAATAAGTTAAATCAGCTGTGTGGAAATACCACAGATTCTAAACTACAGAAATTGGGGGAAGGAACGTGTATCGTTTAACATGCAAGCTCGCAAGCATGCATGTGTGTTTTTGTACCTCAGAAACGAATCAACAGCAGGAACAACATTTGAACACTACAACGACGTATTACCTTTAAAGTTGAAATGGCAAACAGTTGCTTATTTAAGTATCCAGCACTTAGAGAGCAACATTACCATTCATTTGGAGTGATGTTTGTGATCACTTGGGGAGGGAGTTTTTAGTTGACTCTAACCAGTGTCAGCCATGCCCAGAGACTGATTGCAGTCATGGCATTTATGGTACCAAATGTAGCATGTAAAGTTCATTTCTGAATTCTGAGTTTCTCCTTCTCCTTCCTCTCTAGATGGCATCAAATGACTCGCGACTCCAGCAGCAGCCCTCCCAGAAGGATGCGGCCGACCAGAACTTTGACTACATGTTCAAGCTGCTGATCATTGGCAACAGCAGCGTTGGAAAAACCTCCTTCCTGTTCCGCTACGCAGACGACTCCTTCACCTCTGCCTTCGTCAGCACCGTGGGCATCGATTTTAAGGTCAAGACTGTCTTCCGCAATGACAAGAGGATCAAGCTGCAGATCTGGGTGAGCAGGCTAAGGATGCAATACATTGTGGTTTTTGTGTTACTACACTTCTGACAGCATAAACAACAGCTTTAGTCAGCCAGACCACAGCCAGATGCAATACTTATTTAATGTAAAGTTCATAACCTCTCTCACTCTCTTCTACACTTGACCTTAATGCAGATTTAAATTTGTTGTTGTTAAAGAAAGTGGGCGCTCCAGTCTCTCAGATTGTATTGCTTTAGTTGTAAAGTGTAAAGTGTAAGTAAAAGAGTGAGATAAAGAAAAGAAAAGTTAGCTTTTTGGCACGTAGAAATCCCTTCCAGGCAACTTGGAGATAGAAGGCTCACCAGAACACCTTTAAAGACCAGGTTTGTCTAGAATAGTGGGTTTGGCCCTTTTGTAAGTTCAGCCCTGTGAATTGCGCAAGTGTAAAAAGTGACTTCCTCATGGTTTCATACCCATTCTTACTCCCTACCCTTATCTGTAAGTACTTAGGTATTTACATAATAGTATTCAGGAGACAGATCAACTGGAGTAAAAGAGTTAAGACACAGTGAGAAACTGTCTCACCTCAGGATGTGGAGGTTTCTCGCCTTTCATTAAATCTGCAATAACTGCTTGTTTTGGACACTTAGGCAGCGATGGTAATGATACTATGTGGGTTTGTCACTACAAGTGACATGCATATTTTTGGGGAAGGTTTCTTCTTCTCAAATTGAATTAGTTATATGTTTTGAGGCTACACAGTAATTACAACAAGTATTGTGATAATATAGTTTGTGACTGGAGCTCCCAGTGAAACAATACAATAGCCCTGCTTAAATACCAAATTGGTGTAGCTCATAATGTTTCACCTGTAAGTGTTGATTCAGCCATATTTGAAGATGTAATGTTGTTAAGTTTTTTGTGTGTTGCAGTTGTTGTGTCTGTGTCTGAGTGACTGACTTTGCTAATTCAGTTTTTCATTTTTGTTAAGCACATGTTGTCATGAGGTTTGAGAACCTGTCATTGCTACATTTCAAGAGTTTGTGGCTTGTTTGAGTGACATTGCAGCAAGTCATGAAGGAGGAAGTCACGACTTAAAGGCAGCTTTGCAAGTAAAGTGAATTTTAATTAGCAACAGTTACTGGATGTGGTTCTCTTTTTAATCATAAAAGTCAATTTGCTCATGATAACAGTCACTTAATGTCTTCAGTGGCCTTCAGGATAGTCCCAAATGCAATTTTCTGCTTCCAGGGGGGTTGTTGTCATACTTGCTGAAACTTACAATCATCACTTATCTTATAAGGATGTCACAATTTTGATTTTAAATTGAAAAATGATCGAAATAAGCCCTCATTTTCCACAATCAAATTCAAATGCAGTACAGACAATAGCAGCCTCAATTTATTTCTTGGTTTACTTGTGGAGAAAAAAACTGAATTGAACTTGAAGTGATAACATTACCAAAGATCCTGTATTGATTTTGCTTGGGAAGATGTTTTACTCGGGACAGATTTGAGAAACTCAGCTTTGTTACTAACAGAATTTCTATCTTTTGTTGTTTACTGTTAAATCACTAAAGGCTGGTATTTTTGGTTGAACTCTGGAATCTTTATTTTTGGTGAATATTATTTGAACTTGCCTGCGAAAAGCCACCAGGATAAAGTCAAAATGTTGTTATGAATAGCCCCATCTTTTCAAAGAAGAATTTGAAAATGAAAATGATGATTGTTAGGACATAAAAGTCTAACCCCTACATTCCACCAGGACCATCTTGGCCCCATTACTAGTAGTAGTAGTAGACTAGTACTAGTCAATGCTGATGTTTCCATACGCAGCAAGTCTATGTTTTCATGGAGGCGGACAGTAGTCGCAGCAAACTGAACAGAGCTGATCGTGCTGGGCAGGAAGTCACACACAGGAACAGCATAGTGCAGCCGGTCAGTTTTCAAAATAAAACACCCTGTACCGTTTCGGGATCATGTTTCACTTCACTACATCGACATTACGTCACCGAAGGATTTAAGTACGTAGCCTACTCACCCGGCACAAAAATCAAGGAGAATGTGACGAAATAAGCAAACTCTCAGGAGGTCTACTGTATCGCTGGCAGCACGCTCCGCTTCTGTAACGCTGTCGGTGGGATATGCAGTCGCATGGAGGACGGAGTGAAATAGCGTCGCACATGTAACGTCATAGAAACTTGCCTGATGGAAACCAGGGGTAAGTCTTACAACAGCATAGCTGTCAGTGCTAAACAAAATGTTTAAATCGAAAATCAAATCGTATTGTGACCTTAAAATTGAATCGTGATTTTGAGAATCGTCACACCCCTAAACTTGTAGGCTGTGATGCCATAGAAGTGCTCCATTTCTTGCTTTTTATCCGTCTTATGCCTCTTCTTAGTACAGCTGACACAATGTCGCTTTACTTAAAAAAACAAACCTGAAGTATTCGCTGATTTTGACATCGAATGCCATGGCAACAGGAGAAGCTTAAAGGCATTCGGGCCACACCTAGTGGTCTTAAACAAGCTTTTAGAAGTGATGTCATCGAGGTTGTCTCAGCTTGCTTCTGGAGACTTTTATAAAGCTCCTTAAACCAAGGTTATGATTTTGAAAGACATTAGCAGGAGTGTAATTTAAAAAAAAAAAAACATGATGAGAGGAATTACTAGAAATGACTTTTGGGGGGTTTAAGCCAAAAAAAGGACAAAAAGTCAGGAGTACCTCTTCATAAATGATTTGCCTTTTTTTGGAAATAAGCATATTTGCTTTCTAGCCAAGAATTATATGAGAAGATCAGCACCATTCTCATGTTTGTATGGTAATTATTAGCAATTAAAGTTACATCCAGCTGCTGGTCAGCTTAGCCAAAAGACAGGAAATGGGGCCGTAGCTGGAAACAGCTGGATCAAGCCGAGTCAACACCTCTGACGGTTTCAATAAAACATTTAACCCTGCCACTCATTGCTGGTCCTCAACATTTTACCTTAAGGTGTATCTTTATATTTGTCCACCACTTGCACATTCATCACAGAACACTACAAATCCAATTGATATACATAGCTAAGGTTATTCAAACAGATGATTCATTTGAACCAACAATATTTGAGCTACTGTATGATACACAAACAGTGACCAGGATGAATCAGCAGCAGAGGAGCCCACACCAAAACACACACTAACCTACCCGACCAAGCATGTGTCTCTGTAGAATGACATGCAGCGTCAGTGGTGTGTCATATTCTAACAGCTGAGGAGGAGGGTGAGAGAATTAACCATACTAACTCTATAATGTGTGTGGGGTAATTGTGTGATTAGTTGGGTTTTGAGAAGCTTGTCTGTGCCCGGCCTACTTATGGTGCTGTTGAATGACGAAGAGACCTGGTATTTCCTAACCTCAGGAAGCTGAGGAAGTTCCCTATCAGCATCTGACGGAGACATAATGAAGATATACAGCAGGCAGCGCTAGTGGAGCAGTGTGTTTAAAGGGTGCGGGAGCAGCAGGCGTGTCTTAATACGAGTCCTCCCTCATGTGGTGTTAATAATCAACCCTGAAATTTACTGCCTGTTAAATTCATGTTAGCTCCCAGTGAACTCCAGCTGTATGAGACTTCACCAGGTCCTCAGACAAAGAGTATTGTTAATGATTCCACTCTGCCAGCTGCCAGCCTCCCTTTTGTGTTGCCTGATCACACACCACGTGGCCGCTGCACAGTATCACAGAGCTCCAGCATTCATGTACAATGTGTTCACACTGTGTACACTTACTGTTTACATCCCTCCTTTTTGTATCATGGAAATAAGTTCCTGATCTTTGAACAAACATGCACACACCTTTTGCACACTTAGCATAAATACATCATCAACACATATGTTGTGTGTGGTAGCCCAGGGGACGACATCCTGTGTGTGCCACTAATAGAAACGCAGGTGACGCATGTTTAAAGATCAGGGTCCCAGTGACGTCAGGGCACTCAGAGGCCTGATTTCAACCCCTCCCTGTCTATCATCATACATATACACACGAGAGAGCAGCTTTTGTTTACTGGCAGGGGTTGATTATAGCAACCCTGGAGACAGTCTATTTGGTTAGACGTCCCATTACGCTGCCAAATATTTGTTCATCTCTGTGTGGATGAGATAAAGATGGACCTGGAATATTTGACACTTTACTGAAACAAAAATAACCTCCTACAGAAAGCAGATTGTCTGTGGCTTCGAGAAGAATAAAAGAAAATACGAAGCCTGTCTCTGATAGGATTTATGCAGCAGGCTGCCCTCTGTCTTGCCCATTTTGTAAAGTGAGAAGGATCATTTGGGCCGACCACCTGCAGCAGTCCTGAATGTAATGGAACATTCATAACCCTCAATGGCCTCGGGTTACCTGGACAACCCACACCTCCACCTCCCCCTCCCCCTCCTCCTGATGTGAGGAAAATATCAGACAAACACAGAAACACACACATAGACCCCTGATGCAAATGGACTTCAAGTAAACATGAGAGTCTACCTAACCCAGTCCACCTGTTTAATCCTCCTGCTTTGAGCATCCAGCAAACTATTTTGAGTCGTCGACTGTGACATTACACGTGGCCTCCATTTAATTAGAAGATGCTTCTGATAAACTTAATGTGGCAGAGAGGCAACAGTCCTCCTCTGACTCTGTGAAGCTCGCGTTTCTGTGTGTTTGTTATAGATGCAAGCCAGAAGTCCTGGTTTGATGAGAAATGATAGTGACGGGAGCTCATATGTAAATGCCATCCTCTTGTTTATTGTGTGGAGTGGAGCAAGTGGCATTTTCATGTGGTAATGAAGCCAAATGGTTTGGAAGGAGTGAAAGAGAGTACAGTCTTACCTTCCCCAGTACACAGGATCCATGACTATCTTTTCTTTTCAATACTATCATTGATTAACTACACCACTGATTCTCAACCAGGGGTACTTACCACAAGGGCTACTTCTGCAGTTGCCACGTAAATGAGTGGCCAGCTTCTGCCACTCGGAGTGGTAATGCAAACTTGACCAAACCGACTGACAGTTGTATGAAAAAATTATTGTAACAAGATTGATGTTTATATATTTAACAGTGATGAATAATGTCCAGCTCAAGCTCAAAATGAACTTATTTAGAGCGTGACGGATGGTGTTGATGGGGGAGTAAAATTAGGCAGTGGTGCTGGAGTGAAACAATGATGGATCCACTCCACTGTACAGTGTGGCAACTCAGGTGACTGTTACAGATGAGTATTGCAGCGACGGGCCATAGTTTGAACAATATTGCCCCCTTGTGGTTCCACTATATGTATTGAGTGATCACAGGGGTATTAAGGATTTTCTGTCTTTTTAGAATTTAATAAATATAAAGTGTATGGAACATAATATATAAACATATACTGTGTATGTGTGTGTGTGTGTGTGCGTGTGTGTGTGTTTGTGTTTGTGTTTGTGTTTGTGTGAATGCAGGATACAGCAGGGCAAGAGCGCTACCGTACCATCACCACAGCCTACTACAGAGGAGCCATGGGCTTCCTGCTCATGTATGACATCACTAACCAGGACTCGTTCAACGCAGTTCAGGACTGGTGAGTTGGACATTTTGGCCCGTTAATACTAACATCAGGAGTTAAAGGGTTTTATCCCATTTGTAATTTAGTTAGACCATCTCATAAATGGTCTCAGGAATTGAATGAAATGTGGTAAGAAGTTATGTCATCAACCACGGAAGAAGAAATTACCTTTTGGTAAGGATAGCTCCACTATGTGGTCAAGTACGAGATATTTTTGCTCATAAGTCTGCTAGTGTGAGTTGTGTAACTATACCTAGCCTTTTCATGGATTCCTTGGTGTTTCACTTAGTGTATTTATCCATATAGATCATGTCCATGTCTGTCTTACAGGGCGACGCAGATCAAGACCTACTCATGGGACAATGCTCAGGTGATCCTGGTCGGTAACAAGTGTGACCTGGAAGACGACAGGCTCGTACCCACAGAGGACGGCCAACGACTGTCAGAGGAGCTCGGTAAAAATCTCTTTAAAGTTTTGTCTTGTTGTTAAACTTGTGCTTCTTAGCTTCTGCAGACAGATATTGTACGCATGCATGTACGATTTCTCTGTGTATTTTAACATGCCTATATCATGTGTCAGCGTAAATAAAATGAAATCATGTTCTGCTCCCCCTCAGGGTTTCAGTTCTTCGAGGCCAGCGCAAAGGACAACATCAACGTGAAGCAGGTGTTTGAGCGTCTGGTGGACGTCATCTGTGAGAAGATGAACGAGAGCATGGAGGGAGACATCAACCTCATGTCCAACCACGGGAACCAGGGCCTCAAAGACTCGCCTTCAGAGAGCCACGGGGGCTGTGCTTGCTAAACCACCGGCTTTCTGACCACTTTCCCTAACGCACGTGCACACACACACACGCACACACACACACACACACACACACACACACACACACACACACACACACACACACACACCATACATAGACCAAGTCCTTCACTGTGCCTCAACCATGGACAGTGCAGCACCTCTTCCTGTCTCTTCACTCCAGCACCGCCCTGCTTTGCTTTGGCCACACAGCGCAGTCGAACCCAAGGACAGCTAGCTGAGATAATCTTCATCAGTGCCGTCAGACCGCTCTCCTCCTCAGGCATGTCCTTCTGTCTTTTCCTTTTAAAGAGGCCTACTCTGTCTCTGTGGCCTCGACCCATCGGCTCTGTGGTAAAACCTGGCCTCATTTCTGTCCGCCCACCACATCAACTGCCTTGACCGCTGCTGCCCATTAGCATTTTAAATGTCTCTGAAACATTTGTACAGGAGCTTTCATTTTCTGAGTCAAACATTGGTGAATATTATAGCTAGAAGCTAGTAATGTCAAATAGTGTCTATAGATGGCTGCACTTTTGGCATTCATTGTTTTATTTAAAATTCATACAGTACATGTGCTAAGGTTTGACTTAGCAAAGTTAACTAAGCAAACACTCTATATTAAATTTGGCACAGTTTTAAAATGATGACAGCAGTCAGACATAGACATACATAAGATTTGATTGTCACTCATGAACAGCCGTTTAAACAATATTATATATAGAACATGACATTTCTGAAATGTTAGGGCTTGTTTTTGGACTTCATATACCTTTCAGTTGATAGATTATAGAAACTGTCACAGCAGCTGCCAGAATGACAGTTCAGAGTGTAGTGGTGGTGTAACTGCCCAATCATATCTAGGACACCTCATGCTCTTGACTGATTGAAGGAGAGATGAATGATTCAGTTTTGTACAGCCTACATGAAATGATGAATGTCTCAAAGAAAGGCATATTGACAAAAATGAAATATTGTTGATGTTTTGGGAAATCCACTTATTGTCTTTTGAGTAGATGAGAAGGTTATCATGCTCATGCCTATATTCTAAAAATGAAGCTACAGCCAGCAGCTGGTCAACTTAGCTTAGCATGAAGATGTTTTTAACATGGGTAAACAAATGAGACATTATGGTAGGATTTTGCTACCTTCGGACAGAGCTAGGCTAGCTGTGTCCTCCTGAAGCTAAGCCAAAATCCTTTTAGGCTGTTCCTGTCACTTGGCAGCCATCCTGGTAACGCACCCAGGCAATTATTTCGGGATAATAATACCAGGCCCCTATCTAAATGAATGGGCAGAGAGCCTTAACTTTCAAAAACTTCATGTATAGAATCACCTGTCAAAACCGCATAAAGTAAATTTGCCTAAAAATAAGGTTTAAAATGCTTTCTTCCCACAGGAAATACTTCTACTGCACATGCGCACAATTTCATGCCAGCAACTTATTTTACGGCTCAATTCTGTGTCACGACGTAACGCTTTCAGCTCATCCCATCAGGGTATTTCAACAAATGCGAGTTTAATGTCTAATGTTTTGATAACCTCATATTATTTTGGTAATCCTGTATGAGAAGTCCGTCTGCAGCCGCACCAAATTAGTTGAAACTGTTAAACTCAATATTGCATTTGCTACATTGCAACAGCACAATCAGCTGATATGTTTCCTGGTTGTGATAAAACGACTGGCCTTTTTGGGGGAAAGGGCAGGATATGTGTCTTACAGGAGCCATCTCAAATGTTACTGACATTTCTATTCAAAATGCTTTTGGTGCTATGTCTCCTCTCGTATAATGTCTCTGGCTAAGCTAAGCTAACCAGCTGCTGGCTGTAGTTTTCTGTTTATCGTACAGACATGAGAGTGGTGTCTCCTCAATCTTCAGTCTGATTCCATCAAATGTTGAATACAATCATAATTTCCATTGTCTCTAAACTAAATCAGTAAAGCGCAGCCAAATTAAATTCAGTTGGAACAATAAAACATACCTTCATGTTTTTATTTCTTTGCTCCAAACCATCATCAGAGGTTTATAATCCGTTATCTACACTGGGAAAAATGCCACCAAAATGCCAAAAACAATGAATACAAGGTGTTTCTTGCTTGAAATAAGTAAAATAATCTGCCAATAGAAAAAGTGAAATTGTCTACAAACGACTCCCATTTATCTCACTGAATTGATACTTTCTATGTGTCTTATATTGAGTGTAATTAGATATTTTTGACTAAAAACTAGTTTTTGCAGTGTAACCTAGATGATTCCTCTGTAGAGAGAGGTTGACGTCTCATCATTCATCACTTACTATGAAGTGAAAGCGTCGATTATGATGACAAAGAAAATGTCATGATGAACCTCATGTTGACAGTTGCTCGATTGGCTTAGCACCTTTTTTGGAGCACACACAGCTGGAGGGCTGTGATGCAGGTAAATGTTGGGCCTTTTCGGTCAGGAAGTCATTTAACACTCTTGACACTTGTATTTGTCACATGACCTGCCTCGTGGCATGTCCTCGCTACCCCCTTTATTTCAGTCTTTGTTTAACACCTTCTCTCTCTCTCACACACACACACAGACACACTCACTTTTCACCAAGACACACACACACACACACACACTTCAACTGCAGCATGGCCCAACAGTTGGCATGGCAAACCTACAATGCTTGAGAACTGAGGATTTACAAAGTGCTGAATTATCTTCTTTTTTTTTTCTTTGCTACTGACATAATGACTGTTTCTTGAAGCAGCACAGTGTGTATGTGTGTGTTCTCAGAAAGGGAAAAAACGCTGATCTCTGAGAAGGAGAAGTCAATTTCAACTGTGCCGGTGCCATTATTAAAAAGTAATGAGCTGGCGCAGAGTGTCAGTTAAAAGAGCCTGTGTTACTTTATATCCCCTTACTGTAACAATCCCATGGTGTAAGTGAAGAGAATAAAAGGACTTTTTGTCTTCATACCACATTATGTTTGCCATTGGTTAAACTGTGCTTTATTTTTTGTTTTGTTTTCCTTTTTATATCATTTTTGTTTCTGCTGAAACGTGAAAAAAACAACTAAAGGACACATTCTTTTGCTATCACTTCCTGTTAGCTAGCGCCGCTTGACCATCAGCGTCCACGTGCTGACTACCGCCTGTCGGTTAGAATCAATCATAACCTCTGCACCATGATAATAGCCTCACGTTGCAGTGCCAGAGCCCATCTTTTCTTCGCACAGCTCTGAGGTCGGGTCACAACTGGTGGTCAGTTCACTCCCTCCTATTGTGCAAGCCTGTGGTCAGTTATCTCTCCTGCCAGCGTGTCTTGCTGAATAGTGATATATGTTTACAGATATCAGATAGCTGATATTATCATCTCATCTGCACCACAGTGAGCTATCGGTTTGTCCTAAGGAGGCTCTTGGCGAGATCACTCACTCATAACACTACATTTGTATTACAACATTTGTGTATAATGCACTGTGCAGGTTTGCACTGTATTCAAATGGGATGCAGAGAGCATATAATACGAGGCAGTTTCACTGAAGGAGCTTTAAAACGGCGGCTGCTGCTTGAATACATATTGAATGTGCTAAACTGTTCACTGGTATTGAATTTTTAACAACCTTGTCTTGTATCTGCCATATGGAGAAACTACTGACTGACGCTTTTGTACAAATAAGTCTGTAGCATCCAGAGCTGTAAGTCTGGGGCGAGCTCTTTTCTTTGTTACGTTTATAATCCTGTTGTTTTCATGTCTTGCATTCCTGACCCTGCCCTAAAAGAGGGACAGTAAGATCATTTGAACCCTTTTGTTTTAGGCTCTGAATGTGTTGGATGGAAGCATTGTGAAAACATGTATCTTATAAACAAGAATAAATTGAATATGTTGAGATGTGTATATGAAAATAAAGAATATATTCATTACAAAAAGGGAGAGCGTAATTGCAAATCAATGTCTTCGGTTCCTTTTTACAAATCAGTCATAAAGTGTCCAGTGGGTAGTGTTTGTGGTGACAGCAGCATCTAAAGTGTAATTTATGCCCATGCATCCTGCTTCCTAACCCCCAAAACATCAGGCCAGGCCCTTTTTTTTCAAGTTTTATCTGAAGAACCAGAGAAACCACACTCTGCCATTGTCCTCCACGACAATATAGATTTCCTCATCCTCCTCTTCCTGCCACCTTGGTCAGTACGACACAGCTACCTTCCCTGTGCAGGGCCTCTAAATGCTTTCAAACTGAACTTGGGCTGGAGTTTTTAAGTGTCACTTAACTGGCTGATGTGGAGCTGAAGTAAACTAAACAAACTGAAAGGTGTTGTCGTCATCTGTAGCTGGATGTCGTCATATGCCTGAAATGCAGCTCTTCTTTACATCAGCACCTACTTCACTGGGATCATGCTGTCTTGTCCCCTCTCATGTGATGTAAAGTTGCGCTTTATTGCATTTAAACTGACGGGGATGGGCCGCTACGCCCCCCTGGCCCACTTATCATGGGTGAAGAAACAGGGACGTCTGCAGCTCAGATAATGCTGGTCGAACGAAGAAAACATGTGAGTGCAGCGAGTAGATAAGAAACCGTTTAGCTCTGCTGCTTAGGTGTGTGAGTACTACGTGGTTTCCGTTACTTGGGCACATGCAGGGATTAAAGTGGCCCGGGGCCAGCCAGGGGCCGGGCTCCGCCTCCACCTCCTTGAAATCGCATCCTGAAAGGGTCAGCTTCAGCTCCTGGCTGTGAGCTACAGTTCATCCACGAGACAGGTGCTCAGGACAAAGCTATTAAGCAAAAAATAATAACATGATTACTTTTATCTATCTATCTATCTATCTATCTATCTATCTATCTATCTATCTATCTATCTATCTATCTATCTATCTATCTATCTATCTATCTATCTATCTATCTATCTATCTATCTATCTATCTATCTATCTATCTATCTATCCATCCATCCATCCATCCATCCATCCATCCATCCATCCATCCATCCATCCATCCGTCCAATCGACCTTCGTGCGCTTTTACGCACGGCACATGTCCACCGCTCACTTCCTCACTCACCACAGCTGCAGGAACAAGCAGTAAACATCAATGAGCGCGTGACTCCCGCCCATCAACAACAGCGTCAAAACTCTAGTAGTAAGACTAACCTTGCTCCGCCTCTCCTCCCCTCACTTTTGGAGAAAGTAAACAGCTCGGATGTACACACCTTATCGCTCGCAAGCAGGCGCGTAAGTGCCTTGCGCTATCCGTGGTATCTAAACAACAAAACAAGCAACCCCGCCAGAGAGCTGCAGCAGATGCGTTTGAGGCAGGTTGTTCTCTCGGTATGCAGGCGGACAACAGAAGGCCAAAGTCTGTCTGTTCACAGAGAAGACAAAAGGATGATATGTGATCACCTGAGACGATTGCTGGCACTTCACGTGATTTTCTGCGCCATGCGAACACCTTCCATCGTCCAGGGCGCACGAGATTTCGAAAATAAAGGTAGGATAACATTTTTGACGGCCTATTGTTACCTACAGTGCCAGCAAAACAGAAACACTTAGAGTAAAATAAGTGGAGAAGTTGGGTAGATTTTTAAAAAATAAGCTCATATAATGAGTATCACACTTGTCTGTCACCCCCCTCACTCCACCTCGTCAGTGTCTATGATGCTGAAAGAGGAACCAGAAAACCCCAAATGCTTTGCTGAAGGCAGGAAAGACTTCACGTGCTTCTGGGAGGAAGATGAGGAGAGGGCCGGCTCTGTGGACCAGTACTCCTTCACATACACCTACCAGTAGGTCACATCCAGTTTGGGACAGTGTATAAGCCGTGTGGTGCCTGTAATGATAGTGTGGGCCTTTAACAGGTCCAAAGCTGACAATTTTTCTTTGTTCTTCTTCTTTTTTCATTGCAATAGGCTAGAAATGAAACCATTTAAGAGTTCATAAACCAGGGTGATTGTATAAGTAATTTAAGACTCAAAAACTGTTTAACAGCCTGTTGTAGGGGCCTGGTATTTAAGAGAAGGTCAATATATCAGTCTGAATACATAAATAATAGTACACTTCAGCATAGCCCTGTGTCAGAATTCCTAGTAAGTATATTCTCAGTGTTTCTGTCTTCCTCTGTCCCGAGCAGAAATGAAAACAGCAGCAGGTGCCCACTGAGAGTCCTCCGTGCAGCAGGTGGGAGGAGGCTGTTCGTCTGCCATCTGAACCGAACCCAGATGTTTGTCCAAATGGACATCCAGGTCGATCGAGATGGAAGACAGATCCACCATCGCAGCCTTCTCGTCGAGCTTGTCTGTAAGTGCAAACTGTGCCACTGCTTCCACTAAGCAGTGATGAGTGCATCAATTGCCTCTAAATTTCCCACCTTTTTTTTTAAAGCTGATATAATTGATCATTTTATTTCTGACAATGGATCTAGTTGTGAAAGTGGTTGCTTGTAGTAACAAACTTATAGAGAATTATCACCCGACTGCAGTTCCCCTCGTTCTAGTGTCTTTGAGTGTACAGTTTTGGTTTTACGGGCTCACAACCTGTTTTTGTTCAGTCACACAGCTCAGATGTTGTTTTCTGCCGCAACAGGCAACTGTTCCCATTAAAGAGCTCTAAAAAACAATGGTACACTACCTGTGCAGCTGTGTGTTCACAAGACCAACTTGAAAGATGGCAAATGTAAAATGTTGCGTTTACGGCTTGTTTTCGCTGCTCTCAAATGCCCCAAAAATTTGTTATTGCAGACAGAGTTTTCTAAAGGACTGATCTTATCTCAACTTCCCTCCTAACAAGCTGCCTCCTGTCTCTCTGCATTGCAGTTCTTCTGGACCCTCCGGCCAACGTGACAGTGAGCAGCACGGGCCAGCAAGGCCAGCTGAATGTCAGTTGGGTGCCTCCACCGCTCAAGTACATGGACGACAGCATGATGTACGAGGTCAGCTACACCACAGCGGACAGCCACGTGGGGCAGGTATGACGGTTATCTTAATGTCCTGCATGACCTCAGTGATATGTTAGAGGCTGTATAAAGCTTTAAGCAGCAGGATAGTCGAAGGCTAGGTGCACACACGGACCCATATTGATGAGTTGAGGACTGTTTTGCAGGTAGAGGAGGCACGAGCCAGCTCAGAGTTGATCCTGAGAGGCCTGCAGCCAGGTACGAAGTATAAAGTGCGAGTCCGTGTAAAACTGGATGGGATTAGCTACAACGGCTATTGGAGTGCCTGGAGTGACCCGGTGATCATGGAAACACTGCCTGCACGTGAGTATTCATTCACATAAGTTATATGAAGATGTGTCATATATTCCCAGCAGCACAGGTTTGTCTTGGAAGGGAATATGTAGTCTGACATTCTCACTGTATGTAGTTAGATTACTTTTGCTTAGTTTGTTCCCAATGGTTTGCATTGACTGTCATTGGATCATTCTGTGCCTCCACCAGAACTTGATCTTCTCATCGTGTCCCTGACTCTCATCATCTCTTTCGTCCTCATTGGGCTGTCTCTCACTATACTCCTATCCCATCGCAGGTCAGTAAACCGGGAACACACGCAAAAGATCTGGTTGCCACTGTCAGAATGTCGCAGTACAGATTAACGCAAAAAAACACAAATGTCGAATTATATTTTAAGCATCTGGGCGCCTTTCAGGTTCCTTGTGAAGAAGATTTGGCCAACTATTCCGACTCCTGACAGCAAGTTTCAAGGCCTTTTTACCGTTTATGGTGGAGACTTTCAGGTAAGAACAAGACCAGTCCACAGCCTTTCTATGGGCTCTGTAGTTAACACACAAGGCTGCTTTATGCTAAATGCTAACATCAGCCTGTCACAATGACCAAGCTAGCATGCTGATGTTTAGCGGGTATAATGTTTACCATGTGGTTCACCATCTTAGTTGATTGTGTTTGCATGCTAACATTTGTTAATTAGCCTGCATATCAGTAAATTGTTTCTCTCACTCGAACAGCGACCACTTGAATTGTGAGGTCTGTTCCTTTTAACCAACTCCTTTGTTTTGTTTTTGTACAGGAGTGGTTGGGGCAGACCAACGGAGGCTTATGGCTGACTCCAGCCTTTTTCACTTCAGAAGAATGCCCTGCTCCCCTGGAAGTCCTATCAGAGTTCAGCCTTTGCCCCTCACTGACTTCCCCGCCACTGCCACCGAAGACCTCTAGAGCTTTGACCGGAAGCAGGAAGGAGGAAATGGATGTCAGGAAAGGGCTGGACGAGAGAGAGCCACTGGAAAGGGTCGATGCAGCTCTGACAGAGGGATGGAGAACCACAACACACGACCAGTGGCTGATGGACCGCTTACGGGCGTTCCACCGGAACCCCATTCCGTCCTCCCAGTCCTCTCTCCTGGAGTCTCAAGACGCCTACGTCACCCTGAATGCCAACAACCGCAGTGAAGACGATCACCTGGATGACATCCTCGAGGAGGCCTTACCCCTTGAGGTGCTTTTTGCCTCCAGAAAAACAGTGTTGTGTGAATCTCACTCTGACCTGGGATCCGTGCAGCAGAGCTCCGGATCGGGTCGCCTTTCGTCACAGTCCAGCTTTGAGTACCCAAACCATATCTGGATGTCCAAAGGCCCTGGGTACACCTACATGGCCGTGGCAGACTCTGGGGTCTCTATGGATTACAGCCCCATGAGCAGAGTAGAGGACATTGGAAAAGTGGTTATCTACGCCAATGAGTACAGGAACGAGATCCCTGCTCATAAAAGACCCTTCCTGTCGAGGCAGCACCCTGTCAATGATGACGGCTGAGAAGGAACTAAGCTGGACAGGCTGCACATGGACTGAGCCTTGAAGCAGGCTCTGTGAAGGGTATTTGGATATTCACCAAAAGCTACATAGCCTCTCTTTAACAGTAAGAGAGGTGTAACAAGGATTTGGAAGCTGACTGATACAAAGGTGTAAGCTAAAGGACTCAGGAGGAAGAGTCCACACATCATTTCTACTTTATCCAATCCATCCCTGGTCTGTACAGGACAATACCATTACATGGAAATGACAGCTGGTATTCAATGCAAAGGTCTGCATGCTGATCTGTGAGTATCCTATCCTGTGGATCAGATCAAGGTGTTATTATTCAAGTTCCAGAGTGCTTTTATAATGATTTATTCATATTTGAGCAAAGTGTACTTTGGCTATTAGGTTAAAATACAGAGCAGACCTCCTAAAATGGAAGACTGTGAACATAACTGGCCAATGCTCTTTCCCTGTCCCTCTTATATGTCTTAAAGAATAGGCTTGGTGATATTCTATATTTTTTGTATCGCCAACAAATCCCACAAAAACACAAAATCATTGATTAATTTATTTCTCTATAAGTCTTGCCTGTGTAGCCAAAGCCTTACATGGCTTATTCGTCTGTGACATACTGTAGAACTTTTTGCTTAGCAGCTCTGTGATGCATTCATGTCACATCAGTTACCTTAATTACGACGGTCTGACTTGTAAGCAGAGTTCCTGTCAACGTCCAGGTTGTAATTTGTGGCTAGGAAGCTGATTTTTTTGAAAGTTCTGATATATCCAACTTGTAACTGAAAAACAAGTATGGATGCCTCACATTAGCATTTGGCAGGCATGTTTACCATGTTCACCATCTTACTTTTTACCTTTGCAGCTAACAGTGTTAGCATTCTAACATTTGCTAATCAGATGCGATCATGGTGGTAGATTAAACACTTCATCCTTGGACGACAAAATGTCAGGACAAACCAATAAATAACTCCTGACATATTTCAGCCTGTACCAAAGTGGCAGACTGGCTGAACAACACTGCCATCTGTAGAGCCAAGCAACTAACAACATGCCAATGAGTCAACCATTGTGACATGTTCCTTTATTGTGATGAACATAGGTACAGGGGCTTATTTATTTAGTGTCAAACTTACAGGCCAATTACTACTTTTTGACTAATATTTGCTAAAAACTACAGCGCCCACTGGAGTATGATATAGAATATTGCCAATCTTATCCTTTAAAATTCCCTCAAATTTAAATCAAACAGCTTTCACTGGAACCCTACAGCATTATGTCAATGTCATTTCCAAATGTGAAGAAACTCACTGTACTTGTAAATAATATCATGATGCTTTTTGTATTTTATCACGTGTTTCAGAGGACAACTATATCAGTAAGATGTTGCCATTTCCCAAACGCATAGTCCAGGAACAAATAAATAAAATGAATACTACTGTAGGCTTCATAGGAAGGTTTTAAGGCAGTACTAACTGTTGTTGTTAATAAGTCTCTGACTTGTCATGCCTAAGTTGTGTTTTTAGCCACTGCTGCCATCTAAAGAGCAGAGCATTTGAAGTGTGTCCGAACCTTCACACCTCTATTCAAAACATTTACATTCATTGCAGTTTTAAAGTCAAACTGAAACATGTATTTATATTGTTCATGCTTGCCTGCTTTTGTGTCTTAGGAAAAATATCTTGTGACTAAAGTTGTTTTATATAACTACATTTCTATACGATGATGACGATATATTTTTGAAAAAAATGTGTGACTCAAAAAGAAAATAAAGTTTTAAAGATCAAAACCCACAACTGCCGTCTCTTACAAATTGTTGCGTGTTTTTTCAAAACTAATTCATGATTTATCAAAGATGACAAGAGTAAAACTTGTACTTTGTATATTTTCTGATTTGTAAAATAATTTAACTGTAATATCAGCCACTAGTCCAACATCTCACACATGTAAATCACTGATTCCTTCCTGGTATCCCTCAAAGGGTTACAACATAAAACTAAGAAGTCATGAGATGATTAAGGGCTTGAGAAAGAAGAAAACACATTAATATGGTATACAAAATATATTTATTTTTAACATACAGCGTAGATTTCTGACCTTTCTTTTTTGTCTTTTAAGGGGGATCGCAAGTCAACTTTGCAATGTTTAAGATATTACTCATGTGTTTGACAAAGCTTTATGTCATTCAACAATTATACTAAAATGTTGTGCATCTACAACCACTTTGTTCCTGTTAACTCACAGATAACATCATGCTGCATCACAGATAAGACAACAAGTTAGACTGGTTTTATCATTTAATATCAGATCTGCTTTACTTAAAAAATGAAGTGTAACATTGACAAAGGCCCTCTTTATTGTAGTGCGTCTCCTCAACACCGCATGTGCTTAACTCTTTAAAGATAAAGGTCCAGTGCGTAGGGTTGAGAGGGATTTAGGGGCAGAGATATAAAGTAATGTTCATAATTATGTTTTTCATTAGTGTATAATCACCTGAAACTAAGAATCTGATGCCTTTGAATGAGCCTTTCATATCCACAGGGAGGGAGTTGATCCTCTTCCACGGAGTCCGACATGTTTCTACAGTAGCCCAGAATGGACAAACAAACACTGGCTCTAGAGAGGGCCTTTTGCATTTTTAACGGCCACGATATGGGAGGGTGAGAGAAAGGGTGTCCAGCTGGTTGCAATCTGCAAACTCACCACTAGATGTAACTAAATCCTACACACTGGACCCTTTAAACCAAGCAGAGCTAAAAAAAATAGCATTTTGCTGAACGAAACTCCAAACTGACTTGACTTTCAGTTACTTCCTCAGTATTTGATAAAGACATTGTCAAACCATCTTAAACTCCATTAAACCATCAGGGAAAATTAACAGCTGCCACTCTTGGGCTACACCTGGCCTGTCCTCACACTCTTTGGTACTAGAGGCCCTTGTGATGCCTGACCCAGAAAGGTAAATGTTCCACACCTCCTGGAGTCCAGCTGCTGCAGCTTCATAGCTTCTGTCTCGGTCCAGAGTACATCGTACCTGGAAATAACGATCAAGAACATCAAGGATGGGATCTGTGGTGAAGGCATCCCCACTAGCATTCACAGTGTCCACTTCTGACTGAAAAGAGACGATGAGACGGCAGGGAGCCGAGCTCGAGGAGCGCTGTTTCAGGAGTTGTGTGAGAAAGGCAGAACTGTCGCACAGCAGCGCAGACAGGTGTGCTGCACAGGACTGCTCTCCTGGGTGAAATCCACTGTGGCTGACACCTCCAGGACCACACAGGTAGGCCTCCAGCCTGTCCACTATGATCAGTGAGGGAGGTGAGGGAGATGTGTTGGTGGATTCATGAAGGCTGGCAACCTGCTGCAGCAGTTCCTCCACTGTCCGGGGATAGGAAAACTTGATTTTCTTTAAAAAGAAAAGAAAGAAAGAAAGAAAGAAAGAACTTAAACTAACACAGAAAAGTAGAATGAGTCTATGAAATGTCAAAGATTAGCGGGAAATGCTCATCACAATTTCTCAGAAAGCCACGTCATCAATCCAAAAAAATATAAGTAGTTCACTATCACAAAGGCTCAAACTAGTCAAGCACCACTGCTATCCTCTGGTTTCTACTTAGTGTGGTCTCATCTGATGTACCGTGATAAGAAAGGTTCAGAAATGTTTCTTAATTAGCCAACTAACTGACAACAATGTTTTGTCAATAGATACTTTCAAGTTATTTATCAAGCAAAATGCTAAAAATTGTGCTTGTCTCATGCTCTGAAAATTTGTGGAACTGAACTTTTTATCCATTTTTTTCAGTAAACAACAATTTTCCTAACTTACTTTTTTAAATAATACAAAATAATATGTCCAATGTATAAGAACAACACTTGCGCTTGTGTGAGTGATATATTTAATGATATATCGGTAGATTTTCATCATCATTTTATAGGGCTGAAGCTGGCTTTATATTTGTTGGGTTGCCAGGTAAAATGGCAAATTCTCTCTTGCTGGTGAGTCATTAAAATTAAAGTCATTGATAAATGTTCGTGATTTAGCCATTAAATCCACATGTACAGTTACAAATACTGGTAAGTGACTGAAAAAGGGTTTTTAGTTACCAAAATCAAAAAAGTGTTGAGCTGAAAACTTTGATGAAAATGTAATAAATTGTGGTCCAAATATCCTGCAGCTCAAGCTACTTGATGCTTGCTGCTTTATCTAGAAATCATTAGTAAATGATTCATTAACCATGAATAAATCCAACAGTTACGACGTAAAAGCTCTTTAAACGGGTGACTTGTTAAGAGGTGAAATATATGATGCACAGACAGGAAAGTGGTCTCTACCTTTAGACTCTCCGGGCTCAGGTTGGGAACACATTTCTGCAGAGACACAGGAAGGCTTTGAATTTGTGTTTGGGTGAAGAACATCACTTTTATCCCCATCTCGGAGGCAGCTGTCACGGCCGCCAGCAGCAGCACGGAGCGGCTGATGCTGTGGTCCCCGAGCACCAGCGTGCTGCATGTCGGAGGCGATGGAGCAGATGGAGCAGTGGCCTGGAGGTCCTTCGTCACATCCGTTTGTGACATGAAAGTCCTGAACACAAGTGTTAAAATGTCTGTCATGACTAACGCTGCGATGCCTCACACTTTGCTGTGCTTGTGTCGTCTAATAATGCTGTTCACGCTGAAGCTTCCCGCGTCTGTTTACATGATGCACTATGGTGTTCGTGCTGGTGCGTTCCGTGGGGAAACGCGTTTTGCACTGTACCGTTCCGCTGCGGTTCTCGGTGTACACACTGGTTATTTCTATAACGGGCATTTTGATAGAAATGTGGCCATGTGGTGCATGACTGTGTTCATGAATGTTTCGGCAAAGTTTACAAACCCATGGCGTGGGAACACGAACAAAAAAAAGGAGTCTGTAACAGTGCTTCCGGTTAGGTCCGACAACTTCCGGGATGCCGGGTAATCACAACATCAGCTGCTGTGGCCAAGATGGCGCAGAGCCTGGCAGAGTTGGAAGTTTCCCTGGACGCTGACCAAGCTGGGCACCAAGGGAAAGGTGTTATGAGGCGTTGCAGAGGACGGCCCAGGCTCACGGACACCGACCGAGCTCAGAGGCGTCTTGAATCCCGAAAGAAGTACGATGTGAGGAGGGTGTACCTGGGAGAGTCGCACAAGCTGTGGAGTGAGCTCCGCAGGCGGACCAGTCTGAGTGATGCTGGACTGGCAGAGTATCTGATCCTGCTCAACTCCACCTATGGAGACAAATACCAGCAGAAATACTGCGGGTAAGCAGTCACAGCTATTCTCTGTTTCTTTGTGCTAAAGTCATCTTACGTTAACCAGACAGCGCAAATGGTCTGCTGTCATATACTAGCTATTCCCTCAGCTTCACTGAGTGTTGCATTGTTTCTAACCTGACAGCTCACTGTCCACATGAACGTGTTTCTGCATTACAGGAAGAAAATTGCTCCAGAAGTAAAACAGAAAAAAGGTGAGTGGTGTCACTGACACATGGAAGTATTTTCTACATCGGTCACATGTGTTTGGGTGGTGCGTAATAGCTGGTTATGTTAGATCAGTTATAAATTGGTAGGTTGCTCAATAAATCTGTTATTTAATCTCTCAGCATGAAATCTGCTTTTCTGCTATTTTTTAACGTGATTTGAGAAAGAGAAATGTGCTAGGAGACAAATGGTTTCATTTATGTTTTAAGTATTAAGAAGCCTTAATGGTTTGTCCACCAGAGAGCACTGACAAGTAGACTTTTCAGGAAAATGTCCCGTTCAGTATATAGCTTGGTCAGAAATCTCAAAAACAGTAGACTTGTTTATTTATGTTGTGTTTATGTTTAAAAGGATTACCATCTGCTGATACATTGTATTAGATTTTGAAACTTCCAATTATCAATATCAGGAAATAAGTCAAATTTTTGTATGTCTAAGTACATTTTTCTTATTGAATCAAATCTAGAGATAGTAGAATACATTATAATTATGTAATAATAACTTCATTTTGACTTTTTAAGTCAAAAATTGTAACGTTTATTTCATTTTTCACTCATTTTGACTTAATTTCTCAAAATTATGTCTTGACATCCCCCAATTTTGACCTAAAAGTAAAATTTTGGACTTATCTAATAAGAGCTGAAATTATTTGTTGATTAAGCAATTAGCTGGTCAACAAAAAGATCTGCAAATATTTTAAAAATGGATTTGAGTTTTTTCATTACATTACATTACATTATGAAGTTCTAACCTAAAATATAAGGTCATGCTGTTTTTCTTTGTTTTTCGTGAAAATAAATTGAATATTTTTAGTTTTTTTAAATTTTGGGCTTTAGAAAATTGTGACATTTCAGGACTTTCTTCGGGTAAGAAGTAGAACTTAGTTTCTTTTAGTTTTTTACTTATAAAGTCGAACACAGTTATGATTTTGTGTCTCATAAGAGTATTTATATATTTTTTTCAGTCCTAACTTTTCATCCATTTTTGTCTCTTTATTTGGCAGAAATGAGCCTCCATAGAAGGGTGTTGTGTGTATTATATGGGCTATTTTGCCTAAAGAATTGTTGCTCTCACTCTCCTGATAAGTGGATTAACATGTAGATTTAAAATCTTCTCAAGTCCAGTTCTTCACTCATCTGCGACCTGACTTCTGTTGTTCCCCAGGCAGGAAGGAGCGAGTCTCCAGCCTCCAGAGTCTGGTGTGTTGGTACCAGGAGCACTCCTGCTCCTGCCCTCATGAGCCCCAGCTCAGAGCCCTGGAGCCCCAGCCCAACTTTTCCACTGCTGCCATCTGGCAATGTGACTCTGACCACTCATTTGTGCAATACCTTTTCTCACCACCGAGGGAGGCAAGTGACTCTGAGCAAGAAGGGGAAGTGAACGAAGAGGGCGATGGAGAGAATGTAGCAAAGACAGACATGCCTGTCGCTAAAGGTGTAGTGAGCAGGAAGAGGAGAAAGGAGGCTCACAAACAGTTCAAAGGTGCAGTGATAACTTTAATCTTTGACTCATTTAGCGCTATTCACTTTCATTCTTGATATTATAAGTATTTGAATATTTATCATTAGCTGGTACATCCTGAATTCCTTGATCAACAAGCTCTTTATCTGCTTTTCTGTAGATGTGGAAGAAAATGTGGATGTTTCTGAGACACAACATGCCCCCATGAGCCCCATAAAACAGACTTCAGCTCTAGACCACCCGCCCAGTATAGAGGCCTCTTCCAAGGATGTTCCACTGACAGGACAGCCGGTCTGGGAGATGGAGATGGTCATGGAGCAACAACAAGGCTCCCCTGCAGCAGCATTTTCCTCCGTCCCCTCAGAGGAGGAGGCCGAGGAGGCTGAGGATCTGAGGCAGGAGAGAGATGGAGAAGAGGAAGAGATCAGGACTGTACCGCACGGTTATGAGCGTGTTACTGTAACAACGTCCTTAGCTGATAAACTGGAGAAGGCGGACGAGGACTTAGTGCTGACACAGAGCTTGAGCGGCTCAGTCCCGCTGGGAGCTCAGCCGGAGCTGTCAGTCCCGCCGCCCATGCAAGAGCAGAGCGAGCTGTTTGACCCTCAGACTCTGCAGACGGTGGTGACCAGCTGTGAGATTCCTGACCAGAGGACCGCTTTGGAAGGCTCACAGGTGTGTGACTGAGTACTTTACAGAGATGTTGGTACACACAGAGGAGTGTACTATTTCTATTCTCAGATGTCACCGTTGTTTTTCCATCTTTTCTATCCCCAGTTAATTATCATCACTGGCCCCAGCTATGAAGCCCTGGCATCAGAGGGCATCCAGCTCAACATGGGCGGCGGAAACGTGGAGGAAGTCACCTGCACTGTCATCGGGGGTGTCACCTACAACCAGGTTTGCACGTCTGACTCAAAACTAAGAACAGCGGAGGATGAAGACTCCATGACAGGTGCGCTACATTCAGAACTGACTCTGCATTTTTGGGGCCCTTACTCAAAATACATACGGGGGGCTGAATCCAAATGTAGAACTTCCCTCTGTTACGTCCCCCAATAAAGATTTTGACCCCTATGAGGTCTAACATAATCAAATGAGTCAAGGTGCATCAGAAAGAACTTTTATTTTATTTATTATTAAATTATTTATTTAAACAAACCATGAACCAACCAGTATCAAGTCAAATAGTCAAAACAAAAGCTGATGGGCCCGCCAAAATAAACAAAAGGAAGGAAACCCACAAGAGGCTGTACTGCGGACTGAGTGCTAACCTCTACCCAAACAAAACGCTGTCAAACCAAACCTAACGGACGTAGGGCGAAGTGTATGCGAGATGTAAATGGTGGCCCCATAAGTGAATTTTGTTATTAATTTTAGACATCAGAAAGGTCAAACAGTTTGGTTGATGCTGCAGGCTGACTCAATAAGCTGTTGTACCATGAACTGAAACTGGCTGCTACCTATTTTGTGTTTCACAGAGTTAATTTGCTTACAGCACTGTGGAAGAGTCATGTAACATAGACTGTAATGAATACCCACGTGGTTATTTATGTTCCGTGCAAACATCATTCGATCTACGCGGAGATAAGACTCCAGAACACTGTGCATGCATGTACAAGAGATATAATGGAAAAGTTTCGCTGTTCTTCACCCTGAAACTAAAGTGAAACTAGAAAATCCTCAGGCTCTGAGTCCATCCAGGTAATTTTGATGAACATAGTCGAGGTATTGGCCTTAAATCCAGATGTTTGATCCTTGATTTGAGATGCGGCAGGAATAAAACCTGCAGCCACTAGTTTGAGTTGCTGCAGGGAACAGTGTTGGCAGAGCTGATTTGCATCTGCTTCTGTGACATTCTGCCGAAGACCCACCATAATGTTTACTCTACAATCCTGCTGTTGGTTGATGAGTATGTGTAAATTCTGTCCAGAGTTTCCTGCAAAAAGCACATTCTGGCTGACATCCTCTGGATAATACACAATGCTGTCAGAGATATCTAAACTGCTTTATTAAATGTATGTAGCCATCTTTTAGGCACTGTAAACTATAAAATGTAAATAAAATTAAAATAAATTGGGTCATGAAAGAAAGATACTGATGTGTCTCAGATGTTGAGGAGTCAAAGACACTCTATTACAGAAACCTGGATAATGTAAAATCACACACATGAATAACCAGGTTCCATGTCTTATCTTGAACATCATTAAAACCAGCATTTGTCACATCAGGGACACTAGTGTGCATGTGAAGGTACTAACTGATGACATGACACAGATCAACAGTTGAATTAAGATGAATGGAATTAAAATATATTTACTTTGGCACCAGAGTTTGTTTCCTGTTGAGGGTTCATGTTGCACACAAATTGTAAATACATGTGTTTCCATCCACCTTTTTTCTGCATGCATACGAATAAACCTGAATGGCAATGACTGAAATCAGAAAAGCAGTGCTAAAAAAACACAAAACTATTTTACACTTGGCAGAGTTGGAAAAGTTAATGTATCGATAAAAGCAAAATGTAGCCAAGTCCACTGGAAACAGAATCAGTGAATACACCATGACATACACAGGGCCAAACAGGCATAGGCTTAAATAGGGTTGTCATTATTAGGCACCTTATATTTTGGTTCATTAAGATGCTTTGCACTTGTACGTCAATTTAATACTTAAAATTTGACATAAAAGAGTTTTTTAAAGCTTTATTATTTGTGTGTTTTATCTGATGGTACGGAATGTGAATCTTAACTCTTGTCAGTTTACGTCTCTACCCTTAATTCCTGGTGTACAAAATACCAGAAGTGCAGCTGTTGTCATGTGGATCGAACTTGTCACGCCACACTCACACAACTTAATTCACTTGGGTCATTAACAGATGCCTGTGCACATGCGAGTGAACACACTTATGCAAATGAAGCTGTTGCTGTAACAGCGATATCTTAATATCGCTCATGCAACAATTTGCACAATATCGGAAATTAATTTTCTGCAATATATATATATATTACGATATGATTTTTTTAATCAAGATAACTTGAATAGCTCTATTTTGAAATAATTAATCATGCTAGAATAATTGGGGTATTTTTGGGGGAAGTGCATTATATCAAAAAACCCAAAGTCAGCCCTGCTTTGTTGATCAAGAATTATCAATGAGTGTGCGCTGTGTGTGCAGAGCCTTTAATAACCCCTAATACAGACTAAATTATGTAATATCTGACTTTTCTTGGAGATTAGTCATGGAAAGTGAAGTTTTTCTTTTGTATCAAGCAGCAGAAAAGTTGTAGAGAAGTTGTTGCATGATGTGTTTGAGTTAATTTGCCAGTGCTGAAACGATGTATATTGTGCAGCCCTATTGCCACTCATGGCAACCAAAGGCCAAGAATTGAGTGCCAATTTCTCAAAATGCTTGCCATCAGTTTTCATACTGTTTCTCTGCAGGTTTGAGCGACAAACAGCTGCTGCAGCCCAGTGTCGATGCTCTGGAGCTGGGTAGTGACAGAGAGCTGCAGCGGAGTCTGAGCAGGTAAGTGGCAAACATACGCTGGATGGTAAATTTGGGTCACATTCAGACACACTGAGAAGGATGTAAGGTCGAGGTGCACAGCAGAGATCTGCTCCTCTTACTGTCCTCTTGTTAAGTCTACAGTATGTGTTTTTGCAGCGTCAGGTCAAAGAGAAACAGGCGAGGTCCCGTCATTGAAGCAGATGGGATGCTCAAGATGTTCCACTGTCCATACGAGGGCTGCAGTCAAGTCTATGTTGCTATTAGCAGCTTTCAGGTAAAACAGCATTGATACCTCACATTTCAGCTATGTTTGTTTAGCTTAAGATTACACTAACCATCTGTGTGGTTCACTTCTCTCTCTCTGTAGAATCACGTCAACCTCGTTCACAGGAAAGGGAGGACCAAAGTTTGCCCCCATCCAGGCTGTGGGAAAAAGTTCTACCTGTCAAACCACCTGCATCGCCATATGATTATCCATTCAGGTGGGCTCACAAAGGGACACTCGTCATGTCTGAATCTCATTGTCATCAACCTCCAAATGTAACAGAATCTTTTTACAGGGGTCAGAGATTTCATCTGTGAGACGTGCGGGAAATCATTTAAGCGTAAGAATCACCTGGAGGTTCACCGGCGGACCCACACAGGAGAAACACCACTGCAGTAAGTTATTAAAGCTGAAAACAAATTTCAGTGTTATGTTGTCAGGTGAAATTTTGTAGTCGACAAGACATTTCTGGCGGCATGAGGGTGAATAGACAGTGACGAAATTTAAATTTTTGGGTGAACTTTTCCTTTAAGGATGGGTTCATTACATCACACTAATGCAGAAGTGAAACTGAATGAGTATGTAAGAGGATAAAGAAATTCATCAATAAAAGATGCGAATAATCAGCTATACAACTGTCGCTCTTCTTCTCTCTCACCCACGTCATCTGTCAGATGTGAAATCTGTGGCTACCAGTGTCGCCAGCGTGCGTCCCTGAACTGGCACATGAAGAAACACACTCCAGAGGCCCACTACAACTTCACCTGCGAGTTCTGTGAGAAGAGGTTCGAGAAGCTGGACAGCGTTAAATTCCACAAGCTAAAGAGCCACCCAGACAAGCAGGCAACCTGAGGTGTCCAGACACTGGTGCTGAGCAAGTACAAGTTGGCCCTCCGAAACCAGAGGGAAACTTCCAGTGATGAGACAGACTTTCCTTTGCTGTGTTTGTCTTACCTCTCATGTCCAGGATGATGTGAACCTGTGACCACGCAGTGAATGAAGGAAAAAGTGGGCCCGTCTGTCAGCTGTGCAGGACACGAGCTGTTTCAGAGTACAGCACCCAGACACTGGGTTTGAACCTAGTTGGTACAGCAGGAAAAAAAACTTTGTCTGCTGTTGATTGATGATGTCCAATTGACCGTTCGCTGAACCCCACCCCCAAACAGCTAAATTAATAGCTAAAATTATCGACATAATGTGAAAATAGCAATATTGACATCATGATCAGATATCCACCAAAGTTAGCATGCTAACCAGTTAGCCCCGACCTGTCTGGTACAAAGCTCCTGTGTTAGCACTATAAACACGAACACTCCCCTGGTGCTCTGTGCTCCCAGTTTAGACAGCGAGACGTACATGCAAACTGAGCTAACTTACTAACAGCAGCTACAGTTAGCAGCATATAGCGGTTACTCTGGTGAAATGCTGAAATATGAATTAGACAGCTGGCCAGATCTGACATATTGCACCTTAACAACAAGATGTAGACACAGCTGTTCAGTCAAACAGATTTCTCTACCTGTTGAGCTAAACATACTCCTTATATGAAAATTCTGGCTTGCTCTAATGTGACAAATAAAACATTAGCACAGCTGCCTAACTAGCTTCCTCCCCACAATAGTAACCCTTCAATACTTCCAATGGAAGCAGCATTTCATACTACTTTGTTTTTTTAAAGTGTTACAGGTTCCATTTAAAAAGCCCTGTTCATGATAGCACATCTACTATGTAGTATTTCCACACTGTGTGGGAGTCAGTCCAGGATGCTTCAGTGTGAGAGTGAAGCTAAAATTAGCGCCTCAGTTCAGCAAATCTTATGAATCACACCATGGCGAAGGCATGACCCACTCCACTCTGTCCATCTTGCCCTTATATTCTTTCCCTAACCCTAACCAATCATCACTCCTCACACCTAAATTTAACCAACCGAAACAATGATGGCAATGAGTACTTGGCAATCAGAGGCAGATTAGGACGGGCCATGCTTTTGCAGAAGGTGGATTCGTAATTTCGTACTCCTTATTGGATTTGGGAAAGCTTGCCTTCCAGCAATTCCAGCTAAACTTCACCAAACGTAGTTCTCATCTTAGAAGTCTTTTCTCTTCTAATGTTATAAGTGAAACACACTGTTTGAAAATATGAATATAACACAAAGCTAACCTTTACATTATAACAAAATAAATCCAATCCTACATTTTCCTTACTCATGTAGCTTATTTTCCCCCCTTTATTTGAAATCGGCAACCAATTGTCTGGAAGATTTCTAAGAATTTTGCGCGGTAAATCTGTCTCCAATATTACTGTTAAGTCCAAGAAAACAGGCGCAGCAACAATATGGAGGGGTGGGCTGAGCGAACGGTCATTCAAAGTTTGATAAGAAAAAATATTTTGCAACTGCCTAACAATGGTATGGTCCACTGAAGATCATTTTAATATGATAGCTTGGTCCATTGTTATGCTGCATTCCAGTTACATGGGAGACCACTCGCCCGAGTTGCTCTTACGCGAGAACGTGACGTCATTTCCTGGCTTGTAGCACAAATAGCGTTCCCGTTTGTCTCGCTACACGACGAGTCGGAAGAACATGGACGCCATCAGGGTACACCACCATGACAAGTTGTTATTTGGGTCAGTGGGTGAGATATCACTACATATGTGTGCTAATATACTTGAAATTAAGGCTGTAAAATTGACATCATTGAGGTGTGAGTGTTATCTGTTGCCCTACACTGCTCTTACTGACTCAAACGTAGGGTTCTCCTTTTCAGTTCTTCTATTATTGAGCATCTGTTGTGTGGGTCAGCAGTCTTGATCTTATATTTTTTCCTTAAAATCTGTTCTCAAGATCCCAGAGTCCTGACTCACAGGCCCCGAAGAGAAATCCTGTGAGTTTAATGTGACAGTTTCTCAGGAAAGTTCACCTCAGTCTTCTTGTGTTGCTGTCTTTTGTTGTGTCTGTGTTTTAGTTTCTAAGAAAATGCACTTTCCCCCCCCCCCCCCTTTCCTGTCAGTTCTGTTGACTGATGAATCACTAAAACATGTGAATATGACTCGTATTTGTATTGTATCTTTTTCTCACATTTGTTTGGCACAAAACAAGGTGTTCTTGCCTCTTGCATTATGCGCTTAAGGGTGTGTTTGTGTGTTTGTGACAAAGTGTGGGGTGTGCTTAAATAGTAAGAAAAGGCATGAAAAGCATAAGTGTCATAACACCTAGTCATAAAATTACATCACAGGTACTGGACCCTTTCAGTCAGCTGAATACTGGACATGTTCATTGTTACTAGATGTTTGGTTTAGCTCCAGCAAACAGAAATCCATCTTCTGAATTTGGTAATTAATTTTAATATTTGATGAGTTTACATATATTCATTAACTTTATATAAGCCCATTCCACACCTTCTCTGATCAGCGACTCAAACATTTCATGTCCCCATGAACATGCTGTGATTGATCATCAGTATTCTGCTGCTGTAAATAATCTATCCTCCTCCATTGTCTTGCAGTTGAGTTAGTAATATCCACCTGTCACAGTCTCTGTACTCCTTAATGTCTGCTTTAAATCACTGTGAAGTTCAGATGAAGCATATGGCACACTGTACAATGTCAGAAATATGACATTGGAGGAAGTCTACGGATCAAAGCGTGACATTTTTATTTATACTGGCATTTTATTAAAAGTAAACTACAAGTTCAACATTTAAAAAAGTTTCTCAAAAATACATTAACCTTGCAGCTAAGCAACAAACCCAAACCACACACAGATATACAAATTAGAAACCAGATAACCTGACAGGTCTGACTGGGTCATAGTCAGCGAGCAGGTCAGAAATCATTCAGTGCTTTAGAAAGTAAAGGTTTGAAGTTTATCAGTCTTTCTCTAGATGAGATATGAGTACTGGAGTTCAATGTTTGCATGTACACAAGAGGCCTCTGCTGCATTTGAATGAGCTGGAGCCTTCCTTTTATTTGTGTGGGTAATTATCAAAGAGAGCCTTCTATTCTACTGTGGTTTGTGCAAATGAGCACACCTCCCCACGTCATCAAGGTAAACAACTTCCTTTATCTTGCCGTCCTCTGGAAAAACACACCCTGCCAACACGAGTGGTCATTGTTGCCCATGAATCAGCTCGAGACAAGAATCCCCACTTCTGTCCAAAAAGTGGCAATTGAAGAATCTTATGAGCACTTGCAGAAAAATGTTCCCTCAAAAATCGAAACGTAACAACTGCAATTCTGTGAAAATTCATCAGCTGAGAGAAACGAAAAGCTCCAGTAACCTACAGCTATTAGTTCTGTAAAGTTGTGCTTCAAGTAGCTGAAAGCCACATTAACTCATTATCACCTTATACTGTATATTGTTGTGGCTTACTGTGTGAGTTAGAAAGTAGATGGGGTACCTATTTACACATCCAGCCGATAAGGAGAAACACTGCCATTTATTTGAAGTTGTGCTTCTGTTCACCTGGTGAATCTAAATCCAATATTGACTGTAGCTGTGTTTGGGTCTCCTGGTCTGGCTCTTAGGCTGCTAAATGCTCCATTATGTTCACCAGGTAGTCACAAAATGTGTCCATCTGCTGTTTGGTGCTGGGCAGCATACAGACGTTGAACAGAGTTTTCTTTTCACAGAAAATTTGCATGATGTGGCAGCAAACAAGGCTGGTGATAGTGTGAAGACTGAGCCAAACAGTTTTGGGCCATACAACTGAAACTTAGAGATGTAAGGAGCTCCCCCTCAGCTATACGGAGTATACGTGTTGCATGGGGGGCTGCAGAGTTGGGTGATGATTCTCTACAGGTTCCTTTAGATTATAGGTAGTTGATTTTTCCATTGTTAATAAAAAAATACTGATTGATGGTGATTTTTATGAAAATGAATAATTAAAAAAAAAAAATACATCAACAGAGCTTGTAGAAAGGTGCGGAATAAAGTATCTCTTTTCCTTAAAACATCATTATGATTGTGAATTAATAATCTTACAATGTTTGTCGGGTCTAAAATGATTGTTTTGTTTATTTCTGTGCAAGAATTCTGACAGTTGGTTCCAGCTTCTAACAGGGTTTGTCAGCCAATAGTATAATGCCGTAGGAATCACGTGGTACCTGTGATGTGTCATCAGCATCGACAGTCTTGGTAGTTGCTCAGTATCTGTACCGCCTTAATGTAAGCTAGCGAGCACATTGCCTCTGTTCAATCTTTGGTGAATGCACAACGGGCAGGATGTAGCTAATCCGAGACAGAGTAGGGTTGGTCATGCCAAGCAAGGTAGTGTGATCTAAAATAACACAGCTCCAGCAGTAGCAACTTTATGTCTGCTGACTGACTAGAGTGTATATATTTTATAATAAATGTATAAAAATATATATTTATATAACGCCTGTTACATAGTGACGCACATAAGTTATGGAAGTAAAGTGTCGACTCCAAACCAGGCGTTTCAGGTGGTGCAGGAGCAGTAAGGGCTTTTTCACTTTGCAGACCTTTTACATGCACAAAAATGCTTCATAACACAATAAAGGAAAGGCAAAAACCCAAAAGGCATAATATGACCTCTTTAAAGTAAGAAGAAAACCAGTGAAGAACAGGGCCAAACTGACTGAATCATACAAACAACTGAATAATGATAATATCATGATCAACCATGTCAAAGGCAGCATTAAGGTCAAGCCAAACTACGATATAAATTATTTTTCTGGAAGAACTATTTACTGGAACATGTTGTTCACTCTGTGGATGGAAAGCTAATAATATTCCAGCCTGTAGCTCCTAATTACAAAGTAATTTGTCATATTTACAAACTGTGTTCAAATTAACACCTTCAAACAGAGTCGCATGTAAAGCTATAAAGACTGCAGTACATACAGGTGTTCTCTCTCTCTCTCCCTCAGGGGCGACCAGCCTAACTCCATGGTGATGTGTGTTATTGCTCAGCAGCTTTGGTCACGCCCACCTGCTCCCCCTCCCTTTGCAGTACTTCTAACCAGCCGGCAGCCTTACAATAAAAGCAGAAAGCAGAAAAAGTCACTCAGAGGGAGAGAACGGCAGGAAGTGGGAGACAGAGAGTATATTGTGGGTCATTTTCAGAGGACAGAAGAATAATACACTCCTGTACTGCTGTTATCTCACAGTCAGTCTGCTCCCACAGTAGCCTCCTCCATCACCAGACTGAAGGACTGTGAGCAGTGACCCAGCCTCAGAGCACGTCCTTGGATATTTCCTGTGAAAGGTAAGCCAAATGATAACTTAACTTAGACAAGGCTGTGACTTAAAGTTATACGGTAGCTTCTCCAAGTGACTTTCAAGTCTTTTGGTTATGATTCAAGTGCCGTACCAACATAGGGAGGGATCCATCCAACAATGATCCTTTGTCTCCTGAGACCTGCTTGCAATTATTCCGCTCAATGGCGTCCTTTGAGATTTGTCTGTCTCTGTTTTGGATGGAAGTTGGTCACTCAGAGATGTTTCAGAGGTTTTGTCGATCCAAGAGCAACAGATACAGACCATGTATCTGCTCTGCTCACATATCTAACAAAAATACACCAAAGAAGAGCTCCTCCTTTTCTTTAACCTGTGTTTTCAGAGGTAATGGATGTGCACTCTATATCATATTTTTTGTCATTGCTGGGACTTTCTGAGTCTCCAGCATGTTAATACATCACCAGGCTGACTCCTGGGTGTCAGAGTGCAATCACTGACCATGAGGAAGTGGGAAAAACTCAGAGGAGTGAAATGAGAGGGAGTTTGGGGAGTCAAGGCAACCAGTCGTCATGTTCCTGAGGGCAATCCTGACCCCCGAATGTATGATTAACTTGATGACAACCAGCTTTAGTTTAACAGCAGACGCAGGCTAAATGAATTGACAAGCCACTTCCTGTTGTGGGTTCTGGAGTGGCTATTTATGTACGTGTTAAATGAGTGAGAAAAACTGTTGCAGTAAAGTGAAATAATACTGAGGAGACAGAGGCCACGAGGGATGTCCCAATTATATGCTATACACAATAGGGTTCTGCTCAGTCATTGTCGTCGGGATAACGATTTGTCTGTTTTGTCACGACGCACAAAGGGCACTGTTCCCCATCTGGGAGGTCTACACACACACACACACACACACACACACACACTTGTAAGTGAGAATCTTGAAGTTACTCTAGGACAGTAGAGGTTGTAAAAGGAGTTGGGAGGAGAAGATTTGGAGATATACAGTGCATGTGTGTGTGTGTGTGTGTCTGTGTGTGTGTTTGATGAGTTGATGAAAGCTAAATGTGATATATTTGTTCGGTGTATTGTGTATTTGGTCATTAGTGTTAGCATCATAGTTGAACTCGTTCCTGAGTGCTGGGTGAGTGAGGGATCAGCTGGCCAGCCACAGAGTTTTCTATGCAAATACACTCTACAGTCTTTGTTCCTTCAATATACGCCATTTGTATCCATATTCCCTTCACTCTTTCCCTTATTATCTCTGTTTATGATTTTATTGTCGGTACAAATTGTTAAAAGATTTTAATGCCACATGGTATAAAATGTGAAGAGATGAAACATTTCCTCGTCAGCTGTGTAGATGTATAACTCATGCGTTCCTTTCACATTTGCATGTCAAATGACTCAGTGAAACTTAAAAAAATACTTCCTCAATCATTGCTCTCCTTAATTCTAAACTAAACAAAGCCCTCACCTAAGTTGCACACAAGGTGACACACGACAGTAAATGAAAGGCTCGGGGCACTCAGAGTGTTTGAGAAAGATAAGTTATTAGGCTTACAAAGGAAACAAGGTGAGGAGTTGGGAAAGTGGCAGGTGTTTTCCCCTCCCCAGCTCTCTCCTCTCCACTGCACAGAGGAAACAATCCCACTACTAATACGTCACCTTACCGGCAGTGCATAAAGACATAGTGAAACACATCATCAAGATGACTAACACTGTGCACACAAATGACTGATGTGTGTGAAAATTGTTGTTAAATCCTTTTATAATGGATGAGTAAAGGAACTTAAAGATACAAACGATAAAAAGTTCTGAACAGTGTTGTTTGAAAAACCTTTAACAATGCCTCTTTTTCCTCCATAGGTTGAACAATCAGCAGCAAAAATGGGATGTTTTGGATTCCTCAAAGCCATGATGTTTGTTTTCAACGGCATTATCTTTGTAAGTTTTATGCTCAATTAAAAATACTTCAAAAACTATGATTTTGTCTTCTAGAGACAAAAACCCTGCCTATTTTACATTCTACATCTGTGTGCATCGGCAGGAGGTTGTTGTGTGAAAGATGAATGAACATGTCCAAAATATGAATTTGAGACATCCTCTCTGTTTGATGCAGCTGTCCAGCTGTTATTCATGTTTTACATTAATGGAAGAACAGTATTTTAAAGGGAGCCTCAGCAATTTAGCATTTCACTTCTAACTTGCCTTCAAGTTAGATCCCTAAGATGGGTTAGTATGGGTTTGCAGGCTGGCGGGTGGGGACTCCCCATGACAGTTCAACTGACCTTTATGTGTGACACTGATGTAGTTTCCCTTAAACATTAAGACTTTCCCCACTCCTCTCTTCCTGTCTCTTCTTCTCCTTCAGGTGGCAGGTGTTGCCATCCTGGGTGTTGGGATCTGGGTGAAGGTGGACAGCGGCTCCATCTTCAACTTTCTCGGGAAAATTGAAAATGTTCCACCAGAACTCACTCAGGTGCTCAATGTGGGCTACCTGCTGATCGCATTAGGAGCACTCCTGCTCGTCATCGGCTTTCTAGGCTGCTGTGGAGCCGTCAGAGAAAGCAAGTGCATGCTGCTGCTGGTAGGTTGTCCTCAGAGAGTAAAAGGAATAGTTCACCGTTACGCCTTTAATCTTTTTTTTGCCAAGAGTTAGATTAGAAGATCGTTACAACTCTCATATTTGGACTTAAATATGAAGCTGCTAGTTAGCCTAGCATAAAAATCATTGACGTTGAAAAAAAAAACATGTAACATCGCTAAAGAAGGCACCCTGTTGTTGAAGTCCAATATAAGTGCTCCGGCCTTCGTTGCAAGTTATCGTAGTTTTAATACCTAAAGTTTGTCAAAACTTCTTGAGCAGCAGACACATAACCTGAAGTTTTGAATGCGCAAGATACAGAAAAAAGTGCTGTCTTCACACCTTGGTTTTTATACAGCCTAGATTATGTCTTGATTAGTGAGATTTACAGGTACAGGCAGATTTTGTTACCCTTGAACAGAAACCAGTGGTTTCCTGTTTCAAGTCTTTGTGCTGGTAGAAGCTTAATATTTACCCTACATACACGAGAGTGGTATCAATCTTCTTATCTAACTCTTTGCAGGAAAGGGAAATAAGTTCACCTTTTAAAAAAAGCTTCCTTTAAAATGTAATTATCAACCGTTGGTGCATACAAACTTTTCAATGGTTTGCATCCTAATTTGGTGCAAATGTAACCACGTTTCCAGAAAATCTGCAAACGAAATAATGAATAACTATTAGGACTGAGCAATATATAAAATATGTACCATTATCGTAATACGAGACTAGAAACCACCTGAGAGTTTGGATATTGTTATATTGTGATATAGCACAAGTGTTGTCTTTTCCTGGTTT
The DNA here is from genome assembly GCF_040436345.1 of Pagrus major. Lineage (NCBI taxonomy): Eukaryota > Metazoa > Chordata > Actinopteri > Spariformes > Sparidae > Pagrus > Pagrus major. Next base: position 7,353,276 of record NC_133237.1, read on the forward strand.
TAAAGGCTGCATTACAGTAAAGAGATGTCATTTTCTAAACTTACCAGACTGTTCCACTTGTTCGAATACTTGCCTTTACCCTCTAAGTCATTATATCCACATTACTGAAGATTATTTGTTATAAATCTCACTGTGCTAATGTTTTATGAAAGTACCAGTCCCTACAATATTCTCACAATATTAATACTGAGGCTTTTGGTCAAGAAATATTGTGATTATCACCTGCTATCACAGCTTTAGACTCGTAAACAATACAGTGAAATCAATTTAAATGAAAATGAATTTAAATAATTTTAACCTTATGATCTCCTTCCTAGTTTTTTATCATCGTCCTGCTAGTCTTCATCGCAGAGGTTGCTGGTGCGATTGTGATCTTGGTATTCAGACCATTGGTAAGCACACTAATGAATTTATCACACAGAGGATACTGGTTGCTGGATTATCACGACCTTTTGGCTCTTGGACCCAAAAGCTTCTGTATTCTTGCATTTTAGGCGGACGAGTTGTTTACCAAGGTTGGCAAAGCTGCAGTTGAGAACATCAAGAAGGACTATGGGGAGAATGCTGACATCACAGGACTGTGGAATACTACGATGAGCACAGTATGTATCTCTGCCAAACAATGACAAAAAGATCTTTTTCACACCATTTCACTGATGCTTTGTTTAACATATACTCTCTTTGTGTCCACTTTAGTTAAAATGTTGTGGATTCTATAACTCATCAGACTTCGAGGGTTCTCCATATTATGTGGACCACAACCGGCAATACCCACCACAGTGCTGTCCAGGCACTGATAACCCCTGTAATCAAACAGTGGCCGACAGTGTCATGGTATGGGCGGCAAAATCATCCACCTGCCTGATGGAAAAACATCTTGTCTTGTCTCCTGTTTTACCTCTACTCTTTACTTTCTTTCAGACAATCACCGGTTGCTTCCCAAAGATCAAGCAGCTGATTGATGACAACACGGTGGTTATTGTAGGAGTGGCGCTGGGAATTGCAGCTCTGGAGGTATGACTCTCATCCTCTTCAGATAGGCTGAAATGCATCAGATAAATCTGATTAATGACTGTAAATGAAGCCATATTCAGCCATATCTGATGACTGCTGCCAGACTTTTGACTCAGACTAGGAAACATGACCACGTTACACTGATCCTGGCTTCCTTACACTGATAACCTGTTGTTTTTAGAATTGTTTTTGAATATATTATTGATTATTTGCAAAGCTCGAGAGGCCTCACTCCAGGTTATTTCACACACCTGTTATTGCCCTGTCTCTTTCAACTTCCTGAGATCCACAGATGCATCCTTCCTTGTTTTATGCATGAATACACAGAGGCGTTAGAGCATTAAAACACCTTGAATTTGATATCATATCATTACACAGCTTGCTTTCTTGTACACATGTAGTTACTTTGCTTTTTTAATTGCATGTTTTACTAATATGTATATTCTCCTCAGATATGTGCCATGGCTGTCTCCATGATCCTCTTCTGCAGAATAAAATCCATGAGCGCCTAAATGCAAGTAGCAAAGGGCTTTTAAAAGATCATTTCTAATCACTGGAGCCTCTCTGCTTCCTGTTCAGCCTGTAGAGGAGTGAAGGGCTACGTCTTTATCATGCAAAAATGCCTCATCATTTAGAAGAGTAAATGTCAGATCATGTGCAATCAGAATGACTGAATGATATAACAAATCTATTTTTTACTACATTTAAATCATTTAATAGATGCCTATAGATGTATATGAATGTACATTATGTTTTTCTTCAGAGCGCTACACTTTGTAAAACAGGCTACACACACCATCTACTTCACCAGAGATTATTGTAAATGTCAAACAGGGCTACTGCGTGTAACACACAGCCAATTAATGAGGAAATACACGATAACTCCATTCATTGTGATAATTAAACAAAGGCTGGTATGTTTGACACAGGAACCACTGTTGTGAATGTTGTTGCCATGACTTAGCTTGTAAAATAGCAACAGAAATGATGGATTATTTGTATGTACATGTTGTGAGCTGATCAATTTTGAAATAAAGTGCAAAGTATTTGTAGACCCTGGTGAGTTTTTTGCAGATGTTTTGAAGAGGAAGACGACCGTACAAACTGTAGTAAAAAGTAAACATCATTGTTCTACTTCCATTTTATCACGCTTCAGCAAGCTTACAGCAGCAAGCGAGAACATGAGGGTTAAAAGTATCTTTTCAACTACTGAGTTTATAAGTGGACTGGATTTTTGCACTACTATGTCTGAAACTATTGTGTTAAAAACAGTGGAAACATGAACTCTAATTTCCCATCAAGTTTCCCAGGTAGAGTCAGGATTTTTATTTAAACAAGATAACATACAACACATACACTGTTTATCTGAACCAGGATCAAGCTAATTGTCTTGGTTTATGTAGTTCAATAAAAGTAAAACAGGGTGTTAATGTATCACTCGCAACGAGCAAATGCTGTTTACCCTTGCTGTTAGATAAGCTGGCTTATGCATCTGAAGTGTGTGTTCATGAAGGACAAACCATTTAGAAAACCATGAGTCCAAAAGCTGCAGTTTGTCAACATCATCAGGCTGTGAGTCACTGGGGAGTTCAGTCACACTTTGAGATTAGTCGAGCAGCCGTCACAGTTTCATTTTCATCATTGCTTTCAATCACGTCTGTTGTTGATAATCGCTCAGTTTTTGCTGTTGTACTGACACAGTCTATATCTCTTAATGAAGACACCTCCTACAGTACAGACCTCTGTAGCCCGCTGGTTGAGGCGGTTGAAGCTGCTGAGATGTAATCCTTCAGTCAGAAGCCTAAACCAATAGGAGAAGAGATTTATGGCGGGAAAAGGCAGTACAATAAAACAAAGGTGTATTACTTACAATGTGGCTACAAGATTATCCTAAAGTAAACAATACAGCCAAAATGGCAAAAATACAACATAAAGAAATATGAAATAAATGTTGTTGTTTTTTTTGTACAACCTCTTCAGCTTTGATATATAGCAGTTTAGCTAACTTTCCCCTGTAGCCTGTTACTGAGACATAGGCCTAAATATAAGTGTAATTCATTTGTATGAACTTAAACACTACCCCAGGACTTTAACTGTAACAGTATGAAACAAAGGCGCTTCAAATTCATTATAATTAAAGACAGAAATAAACTAAGACGTAGGCTACTAGCAGCATATTTTCTCATTAGCTCGATTAGCGTAGGCAACACTGGCTGTGTGCAATTATTGTGCACCTGAAAACAAATATAGATAGACAAAACTGTTCATATAAATACTTTATCCACACAGAGGCACATACATCACAGGTCAGGTGACAGGCTCAACTCCTCCAGGCGGCCTCTCAATGATATTCCAGTGCAGTATCACAGTCCCACCACAAGGCGGCGCCGCAGATTATCTGACAAACACAACCACCTCTCTCAGTCCTGACCTGTGGTACTCAAATGTTCAGCCTACCAGCCCTTACAAACATGCAGTGTGTTGTTGTGGCCCTTTTTATATGAGAGCCATTTCCCCTCTGATCTTCTACCATTGATTGATTTAATACGTGTCAGGAGCCTACTGTTTCACAAATAACAGCAATGAGTTGAGAAAAGTCAAAGTATGAATAAAGATTTGTGTATCAGAACATTTTTCTTCTCTCCTCTCCCATTAATCATGTCAAGACCCCTCAGATTTATTATGTGACCCTTTGGACCAATGGAATAAAATTCTTCTTACACATTAATAATCTAATAATGTGACATACACAGGTTTGGGGAGTACTGGGATGCATGTAACGGGATTATGAAATTAAGATACAAAAAAAATCACCTGTATTCTACCTGTATTATAAAGTTACAGTAAAAAGATGTAGTTAGATTACAGATACATTCAGTAAAAAGGGGATTAGTAGCAGGATTAACGTTTATAAAGTGAAGAATGATATACTAGTCTGTAACCATGCACACATGACAACACTTCATGGGTCTCACACATCACTCTGGTGTTGAGTGAATCCAAATACGCAGATATTCAGATCAAATAAAGGTCATCTTATTGGTATTCCTTTTCTCTTACTACAAATTTTAACATGTAATTAGTAACTGTATCAGAATACATTTTTAAAGTAATCCTCCCAACCCTGGAACCCCTGGATACACACTAATATATCAGTCAAGTGGGTCCTTTTTACCATCAGAGTTTGTCCCTGTCTGAGTAATGAACATCACCATGCAGTCTGTTTGCTGAGCATGAATGAGGGACAGTTTCAGAAATATGATCGTACGTCTCATTGACTGTACAGACTGTAGTTACAGTTTCTGTCCATAAGATGTCAGAGTATGCCTCAAATCCAGAGAGTGTTGAATCGGCTCTGTGAATACACTGTGTGTGTGTGTGTGTGTGTGTGTGTGTGTGTGTGTGTGTGTGCGTGTGTGTGTGTGTGTAGGGGAATAGAAGCAAGTGCAATACAAACCTTCAACATGTTCCACTACAGACGTATAAGCTGTAACTAATGGTGAATAAATCAATTATTCATTCATCCTTAAGCCTTTAGTTAAAACAACTTTTAGGTGACCAGCTTGAGGACACCTCCATATATCAACTTCTTCAGTATCACTCTTGCTTCATCTGTTATTGCTTTACCATGAATTTAAATCTGAAAATCCACAACTTTTGACTAGATGACTCATTAGAAAGTGAGAACATGATACTTGTTGGTGAAGCCAAGAACAATACCAAGAAATTGAGTCACACTTTGCCCACCTGATCCTAGATTCTGATCAACTGTATCGCTTGGGATATTAATTAAATTAGAGTAGGGACTCTTTTATTTTCTCTTTTTAAGACTTAAAGTATTAGACACTAATACATAAAGAAATGCTAATTCAGAGTTACTTCATATATCAGTTAATATGTGACCAAACCAGCTGGATTCTTCTCACATAAACGTTTATTTAAGGACCATATTTGCTCATTCGCACGCTGATGTAATTATTTTTTGTTCATTTGTTTTTGTTGAGAATCTATTCGAGTTGGGGCATGCTGGATGAGCACCTAAACATTGGATTTCACCAGGATTTGATGGGATAACTGTGGATTTTTACACCTTTATGTTTGAGAAGACAGAAGAGAGATGCTTTACAATGCCTTCTTAGAATATACTGTAACAATGTGTGTGTCTATCTCTCTCTCCTCTGCTCATTAAAGTCCATGTCCAAACTTTAAACTGTCATGTTGTCCTGGCCCGTTCTTTAAAATGTTCTTTCATCTGTTCATAGAAAATGTGCATAAAAACATTTCAAGCACACCACACTGACGCCATGCCTCTGTGTATTAGCTGTACCACATTAATGATGGACACTACTAACTACATTACTAATTACATTCAGAGTGTGTATAGTGAAATAATCGCCATTGATTATTAATGATGGTCCATATTCATCCAGACTACAGACTCTGAGCACAGACAAGATCTCTATACAGTACAAAATGGCACAATAAAGAGCGCATGATCAGTTTCCACTGATCACAGCCATTTGTTTTGGTTGGTTCACTTCATTGGCCTTTGCCTCTTCAGTCAGGCTCCTCACCTTCCTGTAAATCACTCCCTGCTCCTTTGATTTTATTTCATCTGTCTGTGAGTTAGTACAAGTGTCGGCTAATTGTGTGTGTTCTGTGGTTGGTCAATGAAACAACTGAATAACGCTGATAATATAGAGAGAATCAATGAAATCAATGAAAACCTTAATTTATTTTTTCTTCAAGTCCTATGGAGTGAATGTTGAAGTGTCCGCACTGATCTCTCAGGGGAAACTGTCCCCTCCCACTGCTCCTCCCCTTATATGAAAAAGTATAAAAAGCCATATTCTACAGATTTCAGACGCTAACCATGGATCGAGTTCGCCGGATCATCCTTGCGCTGCTCCAGCTACCGAGATGGCTTTGTGCTAATGGATTTGGATTCGAGCTGATCTGGCAGAAACCTGATGGTCTCGTTTTCACGCTTCTGCGTGACGGACAGCCACTCGTTGTGGTCTTCATTGATCGTCCCCGGCACAGGATCCCTGCTGATAATGCACCTGTGCAGTGATGTCCACGGTGGCATCTGCGTGGAGACACCGGCTCTTATGACGCTCTGCGTGCCGCGTTCACCTACAATGATCATCTGGAGCGTCGAGCTCGGACACCGAGCGCATCACAACACAGTCGCGTTATCCACGACAATATTATTACACAGCACCAACATGGCGCATGAGCAAGTACTCCACAGACGCACGAGACACCACGATGTCCTCACACAATATACTGCGACAATCTCGCAACAGCTCACCGAGGACATCCTCACACACTCCACAAAGATCACCGCCATAAAAAGACAAAGGCAGGTTAAAAATATTTGAATAAAGTTTGAGTGAGATAATTTGTTTCTGTGTTAAAACTGTAAAACTGCTGCTCCCCCAGCCGTGCCGTTGTGCAGCACATGGACTCCCTCCGTGCGTCACGATGCTGCTGTGTAATGATGTACTCGTGGGTAACGCGGCGGCGCTGTCATGCGTTCAGTGTCCGAAGTCGACGCTTCAGATAGTCTTTTGGAGATAAGAGCGGGAGTCAGAACTTAATGTTGTGTTCTGTCTTGTGTTGCTTTGAGGTTGTGTTGTGTTTTCACTAAAGTCAGTTCTGGTGGGATCTTTGCTCCGAATCAAGCAGTGGAAGCGTCATGTGGCTCGTGCGTAAAAGTAGCTGCTGCTGGTCCATACAAAGGTGTTTTTACGTGTATGAGTCACAGGAGAGTGAAGCAGCTCTGCTCTCATTCATGTAGCGCTACAGAAGGGACACAGCGCAGGTAAGGCGTTGATATTAAAGAACAGAACCTGTTTTCTAACCTTTTGTGCTGCGACCTTTTGTGCCAAATTCTACTGTGGAGCCAGTTCTTGTTTGTTTGGTTTTGTTCCAAAAAATTAAACGTGTGTTATATTCAGTATATCCAGTTATATTCACTTTTACATGCTTGTTCCCGTGAAATGGTTTTGTTGTTGATGTGATACATCACGACCTCAGTGGAGTTTCATACCAGAGTGAAGTGACTCAAGTGTATCAGTCCCAAGTTTTAGATTTGATTTCTTCTCTGATTCACCATCTGTTTTAATAAACTGTGATCGTCTGCTTGTAGGTCGGAACAATAAAATGACCACACAAACATTTTTTAATAGAATTTCTTTTTTTAGAGAGAGAGAGAGAGAGAGAGAGACATCTATTTGTGATTTATTTAAATGTGCACCATTAACTTTTATGAAGCATACAACTCTCAGCTGCATGTGCTTGATGGTGTTAAAATCGTTATTTCTAATATATTCCTTGTTTTTCTGAATGAGTAGACTACCTCAACCCGCTGCAGGTGTGTGTGATCAGCCATAGCTCAGGCCACCAGAAGGCCACGCCCACCAACCCCACAGCACCTCTGAAACACATAAGCAAAGAGCAACCACCCCCAAAAAACACAAAAATAGTCCAAATGTAACACCGAAAACCAATAAATATATTCTTTAAAAAAATATATAAAAGCTTTATAAAATTTTATAAATTTATAAAAGTGATAAAACAGGCAAAATCACAGAAAGAGAGAAATAAAAGTAATGCAAAAACAGAAGTAAATAATAATAAATAAAGAATAAAATCAATAAAGGACGCTAAGAACGATAAGGAGACGACATCAGACTTTAGTGTGTTTGAATGTTAACATTAGCTCAATATTACAGCTGAGGCTGATGGGAATGCCTTTACCTTTGATATAATGTATTTACAGCGTTCAGTTAATATTTTGTCCAGACACAGAGCAGTATGACATCACCTATATGCAACATACAAAGTCATTTCAAGCTGTAACTTGTGAATGAAAACATGTTGCCAAGTTTCCTAAGTGTCTCTTTGGTGTTCAGGACAAATTTCAACCCAAACCAGTGAAAAATGAGCGATTGGTGACGTTTTGAATACACATACAAGGAATCACAAAAATGCTGAAATTCAGCTCAGAGGGCCGAAGTCCAAAAATTCATAACAGATGTTTGTTTTCAAAAAGTATTTGAAAAAAAAATGTGCGTGTGTGTGTTTGTGTGTGAAATCAAAGCAAAAGAATGGAAGCCAAATAGAACCTATAAAAGCCTATAGCAGGTCTTCAGTCCGACTGTTCTTCAACCACTGACACAGCCGTGAAAACGTAGGAAAGAAAAGCAAAGAAAAGGTTCAAGAGGAAGACATCTGATAAGGACAATATCTGTTCCACTAAAATCCAATAAAAACTGCTGTGTCTCATTCTACCAGTATAACAAGACATGTCGGCATTGATTTGGAGTCGATGGCTCAAATGACCTGGGAGCTATTGAAAAAATCGGGCGGTGTATTCGCCAAAAATGGTCATTTTTCATTCAAATATTCATGAAAAATAGAAATTCCACTAAAATACAATAAAAACTGCTGTGTCTCATTCTACCAGTATAACAAGACATGTCGGCATTGATTTGGAGTCGATGGCTCAAATGACCTGGGAGCTATTGAAAAAATCGGGTGGTGTATTCGCCAAAAATGCTGATTTTTCATTCAAATATTCATGAAAAATAGAAATTCCACTAAAATCCAATAAAAACTGCTGTGTCTCATTCTACCAGTATAACAAGACATGTCGGCATTGATTTCGAGTCGATGGCTCAAATGACCTGGGAGCTATTGAAAAAATCGGGCGGTGTATTCGCCAAAAATGGTCATTTTTCATTCAAATATTCATGAAAAATAGAAATTCCACTAAAATCCAATAAAAACTGCTGTGTCTCATTCTACCAGTATGACAAGACATGTTGGCATTGATTTGGAGTCGATGGCTCAAATGACCTGGGAGCTATTGAAAAAATCGGGCGGTGTATTCGCCAAAAATGCAGATTTTTCATTCAAATATTCATGAAAAATAGAAATTCCACTAAAATCCAATAAAAACTGCTGTGTCTCATTCTACCAGTATAACAAGACATGTCGGCATTGATTTGGAGTCGATGGCTCAAATGACCTGGGAGCTATTGAAAAAATCGGGTGGTGTATTCGCCAAAAATGGTCATTTTTCATTAAAATATTCATGAAAAATAGAAATTCCACTAAAATCCAATAAAAACTGCTGTGTCTCATTCTACCAGTATAACAAGACATGTCGGCATTGATTTGGAGTCGATGGCTCAAATGACCTGGGAGCTATTGAAAAAATCGGGAGGTGTATTCGCCAAAAATGGTCATTTTTCATTCAAATATTCATGAAAAATAGAAATTCCACTAAAATCCAATAAAAACTGCTGTGTCTCATTCTACCAGTATAACAAGACATGTCGGCATTGATTTGGAGTCGATGGCTCAAATGACCTGGGAGCTATTGAAAAAATCGGGCGGTGTATTCGCCAAAAATGCAGATTTTTCATTCAAATATTCATTAAAAATAGAAATTCCACTAAAATCCAATAAAAACTGCTGTGTCTCATTCTACCAGTATAACAAGACATGTCGGCATTGATTTGGAGTCGATGGCTCAAATGACCTGGGAGCTATTGAAAGAATCGGGCGGTGTATTCGCCAAAAATGGTCATTTTTCATTAAAATATTCATGAAAAATAGAAATTCCACTAAAATCCAATAAAAACTGCTGTGTCTCATTCTACCAGTATAACAAGACATGTCGGCATTGATTTGGAGTCGATGGCTCAAATGACCTGGGAGCTATTGAAAAAATCGGGAGGTGTATTCGCCAAAAATGGTCATTTTTCATTCAAATATTCATGAAAAATAGAAATTCCACTAAAATCCAATAAAAACTGCTGTGTCTCATTCTACCAGTATAACAAGACATGTCGGCATTGATTTGGAGTCGATGGCTCAAATGACCTGGGAGCTATTGAAAAAATCGGGCGGTGTATTCGCCAAAAATGCAGATTTTTCATTCAAATATTCATTAAAAATAGAAATTCCACTAAAATCCAATAAAAACTGCTGTGTCTCATTCTACCAGTATAACAAGACATGTCGGCATTGATTTGGAGTCGATGGCTCAAATGACCTGGGAGCTATTGAAAAAATCGGGCGGTGTATTCACCAAAAATGGTCATTTTTCATTCAGATATTCATGAAAAATAGAAATTCGACTAAAATCCAATAAAAACTGCTGTGTCTCATTGTACCAGTATAACAAGACATGTCGGCATTGATTTGGAGTCGATGGCTCAAATGACCTGGGAGCTATTGAAAAAATCGGGCGGTGTATTCGCCAAAAATGCAGATTTTTCATTCAAATATTCATGAAAAATAGAAATTCCACTAAAATCCAATAAAAACTGCTGTGTCTCATTCTACCAGTATAACAAGACATGTCGGCATTGATTTGGAGTCAATGGCTCAAATGACCTGGGAGCTATTGAAAAAATTGGGTGGTGTATTCGCCAAAAATGTTGATTTTTCATTCAAATATTCATGAAAAATAGAAATTCCACTAAAATACAATAAAAACTGCTGTGTCTCATTCTACCAGTATAAAAAGACATGTCGGCATTGATTTGGAGTCGATGGCTCAAATGACCCGGGAGCTATTGAAAAAATCGGGCGGTGTATTCGCCAAAAATGGTCATTTTTCATTCAAATATTCATGAAAAATAGAAATTCCACTAAAATACAATAAAAACTGCTGTGTCTCATTCTACCAGTATAACAAGACATGTCGGCATTGATTTGGAGTCGATGGCTCAAATGACCTGGGAGCTATTGAAAAAATCGGGCGGTGTATTCGCCAAAAATGCAGATTTTTCATTCAAATATTCATTAAAAATAGAAATTCCACTAAAATCCAATAAAAACTGCTGTGTCTCATTCTACCAGTATAACAAGACATGTCGGCATTGATTTGGAGTCGATGGCTCAAATGACCCGGGAGCTATTGAAAAAATCGGGCGGTGTATTCGCCAAAAATGGTCATTTTTCATTCAAATATTCCTGAAAAATAGAAATTCCACTAAAATCCAATAAAAACTGCTGTGTCTCATTCTACCAGTATAACAAGACATGTCGGCATTGATTTGGAGTCGATGGCTCAAATGACCTGGGAGCTATTGAAAAAATCGGGCGGTGTATTCGCCAAAAATGCAGATTTTTCATTAAAATATTCCTGAAAAATAGAAATTCCACTAAAATCCAATAAAAACTGCTGTGTCTCATTCTACCAGTATAACAAGACATGTCGGCATTGATTTGGAGTCGATGGCTCAAATGACCTGGGAGCTATTGAAAAAATCGGGCGGTGTATTAGCCAAAAATGCAGATTTTTCATTCAAATATTCATGAAAAATAGAAATTCCACTAAAATACAATAAAAATTGCTGTGTCTCATTCTACCAGTATAACAAGACATGTCGGCATTGATTTGGAGTCGATGGCTCAAATGACCTGGGAGCTATTGAAAAAATCGGGCGGTGTATTCGCCAAAAATGCAGATTTTTCATTAAAATATTCCTGAAAAATAGAAATTCCACTAAAATCCAATAAAAACTGCTGTGTCTCATTCTACCAGTATAACAAGACATGTCGGCATTGATTTGGAGTCGATGGCTCAAATGACCTGGGAGCTATTGAAAAAATCGGGCGGTGTATTCGCCAAAAATGCAGATTTTTCATTCAAATATTCATGAAAAATAGAAATTCCACCAAAATCCAATAAAAACTGCTGTGTCTCATTCTACCAGTATAACAAGACATGTCGGCATTGATTTGGAGTCGATGGCTCAAATGACCTGGGAGTTATTGAAAAAATCGGGCGGTGTATTCGCCAAAAATGCAGATTTTTCATTCAAATATTCCTGAAAAATAGAAATTCCACTAAAATCCAATAAAAACTGCTGTGTCTCATTCTACCAGTATAACAAGACATGTCGGCATTGATTTGGAGTCGATGGCTCAAATGACCTGGGAGCTATTGAAAAAATCGGGCGGTGTATTCGCCAAAAATGCAGATTTTTCATTCAAATATTCCTGAAAAATAGAAATTCCACTAAAATCCAATAAAAACTGCTGTGTCTCATTCTACCAGTATAACAAGACATGTCGGCATTGATTTGGAGTCGATGGCTCAAATGACCTGGGAGCTATTGAAAAAATCGGGCGGTGTATTCGCCAAAAATGCAGATTTTTCATTAAAATATTCATGAAAAATAGAAATTCCACTAAAATCCAATAAAAACTGCTGTGTCTCATTCTACCAGTATAACAAGACATGTCGGCATTGATTTGGAGTCGATGGCTCAAATGACCTGGGAGCTATTGAAAAAATCGGGCGGTGTATTCGCCAAAAATGCAGATTTTTCATTCAAATATTCATGAAAAATAGAAATTCCACTAAAATACAATAAAAATTGCTGTGTCTCATTCTACCAGTATAACAAGACATGTCGGCATTGATTTGGAGTCGATGGCTCAAATGACCTGGGAGCTATTGAAAAAATCGGGCGGTGTATTAGCCAAAAATGCAGATTTTTCATTCAAATATTCATGAAAAATAGAAATTCCACTAAAATACAATAAAAATTGCTGTGTCTCATTCTACCAGTATAACAAGACATGTCGGCATTGATTTGGAGTCGATGGCTCAAATGACCTGGGAGTTATTGAAAAAATCGGGCGGTGTATTCGCCAAAAATGCAGATTTTTCATTAAAATATTCCTGAAAAATAGAAATTCCACTAAAATCCAATAAAAACTGCTGTGTCTCATTCTACCAGTATAACAAGACATGTCGGCATTGATTTGGAGTCGATGGCTCAAATGACCTGGGAGCTATTGAAAAAATCGGGCGGTGTATTCGCCAAAAATGGTCATTTTTCATTCAAATATTCCTGAAAAATAGAAATTCCACTAAAATACAATAAAAACTGCTGTGTCTCATTCTACCAGTATAACAAGACATGTCGGCATTGATTTGGAGTCGATGGCTCAAATGACCTGGGAGCTATTGAAAAAATCGGGCGGTGTATTCGCCAAAAATGCAGATATTTCATTAAAATATTCCTGAAAAATAGAAATTCCACTAAAATCCAATAAAAACTGCTGTGTCTCATTCTACCAGTATAACAAGACATGTCGGCATTGATTTGGAGTCGATGGCTCAAATGACCTGGGAGCTATTGAAAAAATCGGGCGGTGTATTCGCCAAAAATGCAGATTTTTCATTAAAATATTCCTGAAAAATAGAAATTCCACTAAAATCCAATAAAAACTGCTGTGTCTCATTCTACCAGTATAACAAGACATGTCGGCATTGATTTGGAGTCGATGGCTCAAATGACCTGGGAGCTATTGAAAAAATCGGGCGGTGTATTCGCCAAAAATGCAGATTTTTCATTGAAATATTCATGAAAAATAGAAATTCCACTAAAATACAATAAAACCTGCTGTGTCTCATTCTACCAGTATAACAAGACATGTCGGCATTGATTTGGAGTCGATGGCTCAAATGACCTGGGAGCTATTGAAAAAATCGGGCGGTGTATTCGCCAAAAATGGTCATTTTTCATTCAAATATTCCTGAAAAATAGAAATTCCACTAAAATCCAATAAAAACTGCTGTGTCTCATTCTACCAGTATAACAAGACATGTCGGCATTGATTTGGAGTCGATGGCTCAAATGACCTGGGAGCTATTGAAAGAATCGGGCGGTGTATTCGCCAAAAATGGTCATTTTTCATTCAAATATTCATGAAAAATAGAAATTCCACTAAAATCCAATAAAAACTGCTGTGTCTCATTCTACCAGTATAACAAGACATGTCGGCATTGATTTCGAGTCGATGGCTCAAATGACCTGGGAGCTATTGAAAAAATCGGGCGGTGTATTCGCCAAAAATGCAGATTTTTCATTGAAATATTCATGAAAAATAGAAATTCCACTAAAATACAATAAAAACTGCTGTGTCTCATTCTACCAGTATAACAAGACATGTCGGCATTGATTTGGAGTCGATGGCTCAAATGACCTGGGAGCTATTGAAAAAATCGGGCGGTGTATTCGCCAAAAATGCAGATTTTTCATTCAAATATTCATGAAAAATAGAAATTCCACTAAAATCCAATAAAAACTGCTGTGTCTCATTCTACCAGTATAACAAGACATGTTGGCATTGATTTGGAGTCGATGGCTCAAATGACCTGGGAGCTATTGAAAAAATCGGGCGGTGTATTCGCCAAAAATGCAGATTTTTCATTGAAATATTCATGAAAAATAGAAATTCCACTAAAATACAATAAAAACTGCTGTGTCTCATTCTAACAGTATAACAAGACATGTCGGCATTGATTTGGAGTCGATGGCTCAAATGACCTGGGAGCTATTGAAAGAATCGGGCGGTGTATTCGCCAAAAATGGTCATTTTTCATTCAAATATTCATGAAAAATAGAAATTCCACTAAAATCCAATAAAAACTGCTGTGTCTCATTCTACCAGTATAACAAGACATGTCGGCATTGATTTGGAGTCGATGGCTCAAATGACCTGGGAGCTATTGAAAGAATCGGGCGGTGTATTCGCCAAAAATGGTCATTTTTCATTCAAATATTCATGAAAAATAGAAATTCCACTAAAATCCAATAAAAACTGCTGTGTCTCATTCTACCAGTATAACAAGACATGTCGGCATTGATTTCGAGTCGATGGCTCAAATGACCTGGGAGCTATTGAAAAAATCGGGCGGTGTATTCGCCAATAATGCAGATTTTTCATTGAAATATTCATGAAAAATAGAAATTCCACTAAAATCCAATAAAAACTGCTGTGTCTCATTCTGCCAGTATAACAAGACATGTCGGCATTGATTTGGAGTCGATGGCTCAAATGACCTGGGAGCTATTGAAAAAATCGGGCGGTGTATTCGCCAAAAATGCAGATTTTTCATTCAAATATTCATGAAAAATAGAAATTCCACTAAAATCCAATAAAAACTGCTGTGTCTCATTCTACCAGTATAACAAGACATGTCGGCATTGATTTGGAGTCGATGGCTCAAATGACCTGGGAGCTATTGAAAAAATCGGGCGGTGTATTAGCCAAAAATGGTCATTCTTCATTCAAATATTCCTGAAAAATAGAAATTCCACTAAAATCCAATAAAAACTGCTGTGTCTCATTCTACCAGTATAACAAGACATGTCGGCATTGATTTGGAGTCGATGGCTCAAATGACCTGGGAGCTATTGAAAAAATCGGGCGGTGTATTAGCCAAAAATGCAGATTTTTCATTCAAATATTCATGAAAAATAGAAATTCCACTAAAATACAATAAAAATTGCTGTGTCTCATTCTACCAGTATAACAAGACATGTCGGCATTGATTTGGAGTCGATGGCTCAAATGACCTGGGAGTCATTGAAAAAATCGGGCGGTGTATTCGCCAAAAATGCAGATTTTTCATTAAAATATTCCTGAAAAATAGAAATTCCACTAAAATCCAATAAAAACTGCTGTGTCTCATTCTACCAGTATAACAAGACATGTCGGCATTGATTTGGAGTCGATGGCTCAAATGACCTGGGAGCTATTGAAAAAATCGGGCGGTGTATTCGCCAAAAATGGTCATTTTTCATTCAAATATTCCTGAAAAATAGAAATTCCACTAAAATACAATAAAAACTGCTGTGTCTCATTCTAACAGTATAACAAGACATGTCGGCATTGATTTGGAGTCGATGGCTCAAATGACCTGGGAGCTATTGAAAAAATCGGGCGGTGTATTCGCCAAAAATGGTCATTTTTCATTCAAATATTCATGAAAAATAGAAATTCCACTAAAATTCAATAAAAACTGCTGTGTCTCATTCTACCAGTATAACAAGACATGTCGGCATTGATTTGGAGTCGATGGCTCAAATGACCTGGGAGCTATTGAAAAAATCGGGCGGTGTATTCGCCAAAAATGCAGATATTTCATTAAAATATTCCTGAAAAATAGAAATTCCACTAAAATCCAATAAAAACTGCTGTGTCTCATTCTACCAGTATAACAAGACATGTCGGCATTGATTTGGAGTCGATGGCTCAAATGACCTGGGAGCTATTGAAAAAATCGGGCGGTGTATTCGCCAAAAATGGTCATTTTTCATTCAAATATTCCTGAAAAATAGAAATTCCACTAAAATCCAATAAAAACTGCTGTGTCTCATTCTACCAGTATAACAAGACATGTCGGCATTGATTTGGAGTCGATGGCTCAAATGACCTGGGAGCTATTGAAAGAATCGGGCGGTGTATTCGCCAAAAATGGTCATTTTTCATTCAAATATTCATGAAAAATAGAAATTCCACTAAAATCCAATAAAAACTGCTGTGTCTCATTCTACCAGTATAACAAGACATGTCGGCATTGATTTCGAGTCGATGGCTCAAATGACCTGGGAGCTATTGAAAAAATCGGGCGGTGTATTCGCCAAAAATGCAGATTTTTCATTGAAATATTCATGAAAAATAGAAATTCCACTAAAATACAATAAAAACTGCTGTGTCTCATTCTACCAGTATAACAAGACATGTCGGCATTGATTTGGAGTCGATGGCTCAAATGACCTGGGAGCTATTGAAAAAATCGGGCGGTGTATTCGCCAAAAATGCAGATTTTTCATTCAAATATTCATGAAAAATAGAAATTCCACTAAAATCCAATAAAAACTGCTGTGTCTCATTCTACCAGTATAACAAGACATGTCGGCATTGATTTGGAGTCGATGGCTCAAATGACCTGGGAGCTATTGAAAGAATCGGGCGGTGTATTCGCCAAAAATGGTCATTTTTCATTCAAATATTAATGAAAAATAGAAATTCCACTAAAATCCAATAAAAACTGCTGTGTCTCATTCTACCAGTATAACAAGACATCTCGGCATTGATTTCGAGTCGATGGCTCAAATGACCTGGGAGCTATTGAAAAAATCGGGCGGTGTATTCGCCAAAAATGCAGATTTTTCATTGAAATATTCATGAAAAATAGAAATTCCACTAAAATACAATAAAAACTGCTGTGTCTCATTCTACCAGTATAACAAGACATGTCGGCATTGATTTGGAGTCGATGGCTCAAATGACCTGGGAGCTATTGAAAAAATCGGGCGGTGTATTCGCCAAAAATGCAGATTTTTCATTCAAATATTCATGAAAAATAGAAATTCCACTAAAATCCAATAAAAACTGCTGTGTCTCATTCTACCAGTATAACAAGACATGTCGGCATTGATTTGGAGTCGATGGCTCAAATGACCTGGGAGCTATTGAAAAAATCGGGCGGTGTATTCGCCAAAAATGCAGATTTTTCATTGAAATATTCATGAAAAATAGAAATTCCACTAAAATACAATAAAAACTGCTGTGTCTCATTCTACCAGTATAACAAGACATGTCGGCATTGATTTGGAGTCGATGGCTCAAATGACCTGGGAGCTATTGAAAAAATCGGGCGGTGTATTTGCGAAAAATGCTGATTTTTCATTAAAAAATTCCTGAAAAATAGAAATTCCACTAAAATCCAATAAAAACTGCTGTGTCTCATTCTACCAGTATAACAAGACATGTCGGCATTGATTTGGAGTCGATGGCTCAAATGACCTGGGAGCTATTGAAAAAATCGGGCGGTGTATTCGCCAAAAATGCAGATTTTTCATTCAAATATTCATGAAAAATAGAAATTCCACTAAAATACAATAAAAACTGCTGTGTCTCATTCTACCAGTATAACAAGACATGTCAGCATTGATTTGGAGTCGATGGCTCAAATGACCTGGGAGCTATTGAAAAAATCGGGCGGTGTATTCGCCAAAAATGCAGATTTTTCATTAAAATATTCCTGAAAAATAGAAATTCCACTAAAATCCAATAAAAACTGCTGTGTCTCATTCTACCAGTATAACAAGACATGTCGGCATTGATTTGGAGTCGATGGCTCAAATGACCTGGGAGCTATTGAAAAAATCGGGCGGTGTATTCGCCAAAAATGCAGATTTTTCATTAAAATATTCCTGAAAAATAGAAATTCCACTAAAATCCAATAAAAACTGCTGTGTCTCATTCTACCAGTATAACAAGACATGTCGGCATTGATTTGGAGTTGATGGCTCAAATGACCTGGGAGCTATTGAAAAAATCGGGCGGTGTATTCGCCAAAAATGCAGATTTTTCATTGAAATATTCATGAAAAATAGAAATTCCACTAAAATACAATAAAACCTGCTGTGTCTCATTCTACCAGTATAACAAGACATGTCGGCATTGACTTGGAGTCGATGGCTCAAATGACCTGGGAGCTATTGAAAAAATCGGGCGGTGTATTCGCCAAAAATGGTCATTTTTCATTCAAATATTCATGAAAAATAGAAATTCCACTAAAATACAATAAAAACTGCTGTGTCTCATTCTAACAGTATAACAAGACATGTCGGCATTGATTTCGAGTCGATGGCTCAAATGACCTGGGAGCCATTGAAAAAATCGGGCGGTGTATTCGCCAAAAATGCAGATTTTTCATTCAAATATTCATGAAAAATAGAAATTCCACTAAAATTCAATAAAAACTGCTGTGTCTCATTCTACCAGTATAACAAGACATGTCGGCATTGATTTGGAGTCGATGGCTCAAATGACCTGGGAGCTATTGAAAAAATCGGGCGGTGTATTCGCCAAAAATGGTCATTTTTCATTCAAATATTCCTGAAAAATAGAAATTCCACTAAAATCCAATAAAAACTGCTGTGTCTCATTCTAACAGTATAACAAGACATGTCGGCATTGATTTGGAGTCGATGGCTCAAATGACCTGGGAGCTATTGAAAGAATCGGGCGGTGTATTCGCCAAAAATGGTCATTTTTCATTCAAATATTCATGAAAAATAGAAATTCCACTAAAATCCAATAAAAACTGCTGTGTCTCATTCTACCAGTATAACAAGACATGTCGGCATTGATTTCGAGTCGATGGCTCAAATGACCTGGGAGCTATTGAAAAAATCGGGCGGTGTATTCGCCAAAAATGCAGATTTTTCATTGAAATATTCATGAAAAATAGAAATTCCACTAAAATACAATAAAAACTGCTGTGTCTCATTCTACCAGTATAACAAGACATGTCGGCATTGATTTGGAGTCGATGGCTCAAATGACCTGGGAGCTATTGAAAAAATCGGGCGGTGTATTCGCCAAAAATGCAGATTTTTCATTCAAATATTCATGAAAAATAGAAATTCCACTAAAATACAATAAAAACTGCTGTGTCTCATTCTACCAGTATAACAAGACATGTCAGCATTGATTTGGAGTCGATGGCTCAAATGACCTGGGAGCTATTGAAAAAATCGGGCGGTGTATTCGCCAAAAATGCAGATTTTTCATTAAAATATTCCTGAAAAATAGAAATTCCACTAAAATCCAATAAAAACTGCTGTGTCTCATTCTACCAGTATAACAAGACATGTCGGCATTGATTTGGAGTCGATGGCTCAAATGACCTGGGAGCTATTGAAAAAATCGGGCGGTGTATTCGCCAAAAATGCAGATTTTTCATTAAAATATTCCTGAAAAATAGAAATTCCACTAAAATCCAATAAAAACTGCTGTGTCTCATTCTACCAGTATAACAAGACATGTCGGCATTGATTTGGAGTTGATGGCTCAAATGACCTGGGAGCTATTGAAAAAATCGGGCGGTGTATTCGCCAAAAATGCAGATTTTTCATTGAAATATTCATGAAAAATAGAAATTCCACTAAAATACAATAAAACCTGCTGTGTCTCATTCTACCAGTATAACAAGACATGTCGGCATTGACTTGGAGTCGATGGCTCAAATGACCTGGGAGCTATTGAAAAAATCGGGCGGTGTATTCGCCAAAAATGGTCATTTTTCATTCAAATATTCATGAAAAATAGAAATTCCACTAAAATACAATAAAAACTGCTGTGTCTCATTCTAACAGTATAACAAGACATGTCGGCATTGATTTCGAGTCGATGGCTCAAATGACCTGGGAGCCATTGAAAAAATCGGGCGGTGTATTCGCCAAAAATGCAGATTTTTCATTCAAATATTCATGAAAAATAGAAATTCCACTAAAATTCAATAAAAACTGCTGTGTCTCATTCTACCAGTATAACAAGACATGTCGGCATTGATTTGGAGTCGATGGCTCAAATGACCTGGGAGCTATTGAAAAAATCGGGCGGTGTATTCGCCAAAAATGGTCATTTTTCATTCAAATATTCCTGAAAAATAGAAATTCCACTAAAATCCAATAAAAACTGCTGTGTCTCATTCTAACAGTATAACAAGACATGTCGGCATTGATTTGGAGTCGATGGCTCAAATGACCTGGGAGCTATTGAAAGAATCGGGCGGTGTATTCGCCAAAAATGGTCATTTTTCATTCAAATATTCATGAAAAATAGAAATTCCACTAAAATCCAATAAAAACTGCTGTGTCTCATTCTACCAGTATAACAAGACATGTCGGCATTGATTTCGAGTCGATGGCTCAAATGACCTGGGAGCTATTGAAAAAATCGGGCGGTGTATTCGCCAAAAATGCAGATTTTTCATTGAAATATTCATGAAAAATAGAAATTCCACTAAAATACAATAAAAACTGCTGTGTCTCATTCTACCAGTATAACAAGACATGTCGGCATTGATTTGGAGTCGATGGCTCAAATGACCTGGGAGCTATTGAAAAAATCGGGCGGTGTATTCGCCAAAAATGCAGATTTTTCATTCAAATATTCATGAAAAACTGAAATTCCACTAAAATCCAATAAAAACTGCTGTGTCTCATTCTACCAGTATAACAAGACATGTCGGCATTGATTTGGAGTCGATGGCTCAAATGACCTGGGAGCTATTGAAAAAATCGGGCGGTGTATTCGCCAAAAATGCAGATTTTTCATTCAAATATTCCTGAAAAATAGAAATTCCACTAAAATACAATAAAAACTGCTGTGTCTCATTCTACCAGTATAACAAGACATGTCGGCATTGATTTGGAGTCGATGGCTCAAATGACCTGGGAGCTATTGAAAAAATCGGGCGGTGTATTCGCCAAAAATGCAGATTTTTCATTGAAATATTCCTGAAAAATAGAAATTCCACTAAAATACAATAAAAACTGCTGTGTCTCATTCTACCAGTATAACAAGACATGTCGGCATTGATTTGGAGTCGATGGCTCAAATGACCTGGGAGCTATTGAAAAAATCGGGCGGTGTATTCGCCAAAAATGCAGATTTTTCATTCAAATATTCATGAAAAATAGAAATTCCACTAAAATACAATAAAAACTGCTGTGTCTCATTCTACCAGTATAACAAGACATGTCGGCATTGATTTGGAGTCGATGGCTCAAATGACCTGGGAGCTATTGAAAAAATCGGGCGGTGTATTCGCCAAAAATGCAGATTTTTCATTCAAATATTCATGAAAAATAGAAATTCCACCAAAATCCAATAAAAACTGCTGTGTCTCATTCTACCAGTATAACAAGACATGTCGGCATTGATTTGGAGTCGATGGCTCAAATGACCTGGGAGCTATTGAAAAAATCGGGTGGTGTATTTGCCAAAAATGGTCATTTTTCATTCAAATATTCATGAAAAATAGAAATTCCGCTAAAATCCAATAAAAACTGCTGTGTCTCATTCTACCAGTATAACAAGACATGTCGGCATTGACTTGGAGTCGATGGCTCAAATGACCTGGGAGCTATTGAAATAATCGGGCGGTGTATTCGCCAAAAATGCAGATTTTTCATTGAAATATTCATGAAAAATAGAAATTCCACTAAAATACAATAAAAACTGCTGTGTCTCATTCTACCAGTATAACAAGACATGTCGGCATTGATTTGGAGTCGATGGCTCAAATGACCTGGGAGCTATTGAAAAAATCGGGCGGTGTATTAGCCAAAAATGGAGATTTTTCATTCAAATATTCATGAAAAATAGAAATTCCACTAAAATACAATAAAAATTGCTGTGTCTCATTCTACCAGTATAACAAGACATGTCGGCATTGATTTGGAGTCGATGGCTCAAATGACCTGGGAGCAATTGAAAAAATCGGGCGGTGTATTTGCGAAAAATGCTGATTTTTCATTAAAATATTCCTGAAAAATAGAAATTCCACTAAAATCCAATAAAAACTGCTGTGTCTCATTCTACCAGTATAACAAGACATGTCGGCATTGATTTGGAGTCGATGGCTCAAATGACCTGGGAGCTATTGAAAAAATCGGGCGGTGTATTCGCCAAAAATGCAGATTTTTCATTGAAATATTCATGAAAAATAGAAATTCCACTAAAATCCAATAAAAACTGCTGTGTCTCATTCTACCAGTATAACAAGACATGTCGGCATTGATTTGGAGTCGATGGCTCAAATGACCTGGGAGCTATTGAAAAAATCGGGCGGTGTATTCGCCAAAAATGCAGATTTTTCATTCAAATATTCCTGAAAAATAGAAATTCCACTAAAATCCAATAAAAACTGCTGTGTCTCATTCTACCAGTATAACAAGACATGTCGGCATTGATTTGGAGTCGATGGCTCAAATGACCTGGAAGCTATTGAAAAAATCGGGCGGTGTATTCGCCAAAAATGCAGATTTTTCATTGAAATATTCATGAAAAATAGAAATTCCACTAAAATACAATAAAACCTGCTGTGTCTCATTCTACCAGTATAACAAGACATGTCGGCATTGATTTGGAGTCGATGGCTCAAATGACCTGGGAGCTATTGAAAAAATCGGGCGGTGTATTCGCCAAAAATGCAGATTTTTCATTCAAATATTCATGAAAAATAGAAATTCCACCAAAATCCAATAAAAACTGCTGTGTCTCATTCTACCAGTATAACAAGACATGTCGGCATTGATTTGGAGTCGATGGCTCAAATGACCTGGGAGCTATTGAAAAAATCGGGCGGTGTATTCGCCAAAAATGGTCATTTTTCATTCAAATATTCATGAAAAATAGAAATTCCACTAAAATCCAATAAAAACTGCTGTGTCTCATTCTACCAGTATAACAAGACATGTCGGCATTGATTTGGAGTCGATGGCTCAAATGACCTGGGAGCTATTGAAAAAATCGGGCGGTGTATTCGCCAAAAATGGTCATTTTTCATTCAAATATTCATGAAAAATAGAAATTCCAATAAAATCCAATAAAAACTGCTGTGTCTCATTCTACCAGTATAACAAGACATGTCGGCATTGATTTGGAGTCGATGGCTCAAATGACCTGGGAGCTATTGAAAAAATCGGGCGGTGTATTCGCCAAAAATGCAGATTTTTCATTCAAATATTCATGAAAAATAGAAATTCCACTAAAATCCAATAAAAACTGCTGTGTCTCATTCTACCAGTGTAACAAGACATGTCGGCATTGATTTGGAGTCGATGGCTCAAATGACCTGGGAGCTATTGAAAAAATCGGGCGCTGTATTCGCCAAAAATGGTCATTTTTCATTCAAATATTCATGAAAAATAGAAATTCCACTAAAATCCAATAAAAACTGCTGTGTCTCATTCTACCAGTATAACAAGACATGTCGGCATTGATTTGGAGTCGATGGCTCAAATGACCTGGGAGCTATTGAAAAAATCGGGCGGTGTATTCACCAAAAATGGTCATTTTTCATTCAAATATTCATGAAAAATAGAAATTCCACTAAAATCCAATAAAAACTGCTGTGTCTCATTCTACCAGTATAACAAGACATGTCGGCATTGATTTGGAGTCGATGGCTCAAATGACCTGGGAGCTATTGAAAAAATCGGGCGGTGTATTCGCCAAAAATGCAGATTTTTCATTCAAATATTCATGAAAAATAGAAATTCCACTAAAATCCAATAAAAACTGCTGTGTCTCATTCTACCAGTATAACAAGACATGTCGGCATTGATTTGGAGTCGATGGCTCAAATGACCTGGGAGCTATTGAAAAAATTGGGTGGTGTATTCGCCAAAAATGGTCATTTTTCATTGAAATATTCATGAAAAATAGAAATTCCACTAAAATCCAATAAAAACTGCTGTGTCTCATTCTACCAGTATAACAAGACATGTCGGCATTGATTTGGAGTCGATGGCTCAAATGACCTGGGAGTTATTGAAAAAATCGGGCGGTGTATTCGCCAAAAATGCAGATTTTTCATTCAAATATTCCTGAAAAATAGAAATTCCACTAAAATCCAATAAAAACTGCTGTGTCTCATTCTACCAGTATAACAAGACATGTCGGCATTGATTTGGAGTCGATGGCTCAAATGACCTGGGAGTTATTGAAAAAATCGGGTGGTGTATTCGCCAAAAATGCAGATTTTTCATTCAAATATTCATGAAAAATAGAAATTCCACTAAAATCCAATAAAAACTGCTGTGTCTCATTCTACCAGTATAACAAGACATGTCGGCATTGATTTGGAGTCGATGGCTCAAATGACCTGGGAGCTATTGAAAAAATCGGGCGGTGTATTCGCCAAAAATGGTCATTTTTCATTCAAATATTCCTGAAAAATAGAAATTCCACTAAAATCCAATAAAAACTGCTGTGTCTCATTCTACCAGTATAACAAGACATGTCGGCATTGATTTGGAGTCGATGGCTCAAATGACCTGGGAGCTATTGAAAAAATCGGGCGGTGTATTCGCCAAAAATGCAGATTTTTCATTCAAATATTCCTGAAAAATAGAAATTCCACTAAAATCCAATAAAAAACTGCTGTGTCTCATTCTACCAGTATAACAAGACATGTCGGCATTGATTTGGAGTCGATGGCTCAAATGACCTGGGAGCTATTGAAAAAATCGGGCGGTGTATTCGCCAAAAATGCAGATTTTTCATTCAAATATTCATGAAAAATAGAAATTCCACTAAAATACAATAAAAACTGCTGTGTCTCATTCGACCAGTATAACAAGACATGTCGGCATTGATTTGGAGTCGATGGCTCAAATGACCTGGGAGCTATTGAAAAAATCGGGCGGTGTATTCACCAAAAATGGTCATTTTTCATTCAAATATTCATGAAAAATAGAAATTCCACTAAAATCCAATAAAAACTGCTGTGTCTCATTCTACCAGTATAACAAGACATGTCGGCATTGATTTGGAGTCGATGGCTCAAATGACCTGGGAGCTATTGAAAAAATCGGGCGGTGTATTCGCCAAAAATGCTGATTTTTCATTCAAATATTCATGAAAAATAGAAATTCCACTAAAATCCAATAAAAACTGCTGTGTCTCATTCTACCAGTATAACAAGACATGTCGGCATTGACTTGGAGTCGATGGCTCAAATGACCTGGGAGCTATTGAAAGAATCGGGCGGTGTATTCGCCAAAAATGGTCATTTTTCATTCAAATATTCATGAAAAATAGAAATTCCACTAAAATCCAATAAAAACTGCTGTGTCTCATTCTACCAGTATAACAAGACATGTCGGCATTGATTTGGAGTCGATGGCTCAAATGACCTGGGAGCTATTGAAAAAATCGGGCGGTGTATTCGCCAAAAATGCAGATTTTTCATTCAAATATTCATGAAAAATAGAAATTCCACTAAAATCCAATAAAAACTGCTGTGTCTCATTCTACCAGTATAACAAGACATGTCGGCATTGATTTGGAGTCGATGGCTCAAATGACCTGGGAGCTATTGAAAAAATCGGGCGGTGTATTCGCCAAAAATGCAGATTTTTCATTGAAATATTCATGAAAAATAGAAATTCCACTAAAATACAATAAAACCTGCTGTGTCTCATTCTACCAGTATAACAAGACATGTCGGCATTGATTTGGAGTCGATGGCTCAAATGACCTGGGAGCTATTGAAAAAATCGGGCGGTGTATTCGCCAAAAATGCAGATTTTTCATTCAAATATTCATGAAAAATAGAAATTCCACCAAAATCCAATAAAAACTGCTGTGTCTCATTCTACCAGTATAACAAGACATGTCGGCATTGATTTGGAGTCGATGGCTCAAATGACCTGGGAGCTATTGAAAAAATCGGGTGGTGTATTCGCCAAAAATGGTCATTTTTCATTCAAATATTCATGAAAAATAGAAATTCCGCTAAAATCCAATAAAAACTGCTGTGTCTCATTCTACCAGTATAACAAGACATGTCGGCATTGATTTGGAGTCGATGGCTCAAATGACCTGGGAGCTATTGAAAAAATCGGGCGGTGTATTCGCCAAAAATCCAGATTTTTCATTGAAATATTCATGAAAAATAGAAATTCCACTAAAATCCAATAAAAACTGCTGTGTCTCATTCTACCAGTATAACAAGACATGTCGGCATTGATTTGGAGTCGATGGCTCAAATGACCTGGGAGCTATTGAAAAAATCGGGCGGTGTATTCGCCAAAAATGCAGATTTTTCATTCAAATATTCATGAAAAATAGAAATTCCACTAAAATCCAATAAAAACTGCTGTGTCTCATTCTACCAGTATAACAAGACATGTCGGCATTGATTTGGAGTCGATGGCTCAAATGACCTGGGAGCTATTGAAAAAATCGGGCGGTGTATTCGCCAAAAATGCAGATTTTTCATTAAAATATTCCTGAAAAATAGAAATTCCACTAAAATCCAATAAAAACTGCTGTGTCTCATTCTACCAGTATAACAAGACATGTCGGCATTGATTTGGAGTCGATGGCTCAAATGACCTGGGAGCTATTGAAAAAATCGGGCGGTGTATTCGCCAAAAATGCAGATTTTTCATTGAAATATTCATGAAAAATAGAAATTCCACTAAAATACAATAAAACCTGCTGTGTCTCATTCTACCAGTATAACAAGACATGTCGGCATTGATTTGGAGTCGATGGCACAAATGACCTGGGAGCTATTGAAAAAATCGGGCGGTGAATTCGCCAAAAATGCAGATTTTTCATTCAAATATTCATGAAAAATAGAAATTCCACTAAAATCCAATAAAAACTGCTGTGTCTCATTCTACCAGTATAACAAGACATGTCGGCATTGATTTGGAGTCGATGGCTCAAATGACCTGGGAGCTATTGAAAAAATCGGGCGGTGTATTCGCCAAAAATGGTCATTTTTCATTCAAATATTCCTGAAAAATAGAAATTCCACTAAAATCCAATAAAAACTGCTGTGTCTCATTCTACCAGTATAACAAGACATGTCGGCATTGATTTGGAGTCGATGGCTCAAATGACCTGGGAGCTATTGAAAAAATCGGGCGGTGTATTCGCCAAAAATGCAGATTTTTCATTCAAATATTCATGAAAAATAGAAATTCCACTAAAATCCAATAAAAACTGCTGTGTCTCATTCTACCAGTATAACAAGACATGTCGGCATTGATTTGGAGTCGATGGCTCAAATGACCTGGGAGCTATTGAAAAAATCGGGCGGTGTATTCGCCAAAAATGCAGATTTTTCATTCAAATATTCATGAAAAATAGAAATTCCACTAAAATACAATAAAAACAGCTGTGTCTCATTCTACCAGTATAACAAGACATGTCGGCATTGATTTGGAGTCGATGGCTCAAATGACCTGGGAGCTATTGAAAAAATCGGGCGGTGTATTCGCCAAAAATGCAGATTTTTCATTCAAATATTCATGAAAAATAGAAATTCCACCAAAATCCAATAAAAACTGCTGTGTCTCATTCTACCAGTATAACAAGACATGTCGGCATTGATTTGGAGTCGATGGCTCAAATGACCTGGGAGCTATTGAAAAAATCGGGTGGTGTATTCGCCAAAAATGGTCATTTTTCATTCAAATATTCATGAAAAATAGAAATTCCGCTAAAATCCAATAAAAACTGCTGTGTCTCATTCTACCAGTATAACAAGACATGTCGGCATTGATTTGGAGTCGATGGCTCAAATGACCTGGGAGCTATTGAAAAAATCGGGCGGTGTATTCGCCAAAAATGCAGATTTTTCATTGAAATATTCATGAAAAATAGAAATTCCACTAAAATCCAATAAAAACTGCTGTGTCTCATTCTACCAGTATAACAAGACATGTCGGCATTGATTTGGAGTCGATGGCTCAAATGACCTGGGAGCTATTGAAAAAATCGGGCGGTGTATTAGCCAAAAATGCAGATTTTTCATTCAAATATTCATGAAAAATAGAAATTCCACTAAAATCCAATAAAAACTGCTGTGTCTCATTCTACCAGTATAACAAGACATGTCGGCATTGATTTGGAGTCGATGGCTCAAATGACCTGGGAGCTATTGAAAAAATCGGGCGGTGTATTCGCCAAAAATGCAGATTTTTCATTGAAATATTCATGAAAAATAGAAATTCCACTAAAATACAATAAAACCTGCTGTGTCTCATTCTACCAGTATAACAAGACATGTCGGCATTGATTTGGAGTCGATGGCTCAAATGACCTGGGAGCTATTGAAAAAATCGGGCGGTGAATTCGCCAAAAATGCAGATTTTTCATTCAAATATTCATGAAAAATAGAAATTCCACTAAAATACAATAAAAACTGCTGTGTCTCATTCTACCAGTATAACAAGACATGTCGGCATTGATTTGGAGTCGATGGCTCAAATGACCTGGGAGCTATTGAAAAAATCGGGCGGTGTATTCGCCAAAAATGGTCATTTTTCATTCAAATATTCCTGAAAAATAGAAATTCCACTAAAATCCAATAAAAACTGCTGTGTCTCATTCTACCAGTATAACAAGACATGTCGGCATTGATTTGGAGTCGATGGCTCAAATGACCTGGGAGCTATTGAAAAAATCGGGCGGTGTATTCGCCAAAAATGCAGATTTTTCATTCAAATATTCATGAAAAATAGAAATTCCACTAAAATCCAATAAAAACTGCTGTGTCTCATTCTACCAGTATAACAAGACATGTCGGCATTGATTTGGAGTCGATGGCTCAAATGACCTGGGAGCTATTGAAAAAATCGGGCGGTGTATTCGCCAAAAATGCAGATTTTTCATTCAAATATTCATGAAAAATAGAAATTCCACCAAAATCCAATAAAAACTGCTGTGTCTCATTCTACCAGTATAACAAGACATGTCGGCATTGATTTGGAGTCGATGGCTCAAATGACCTGGGAGCTATTGAAAAAATCGGGTGGTGTATTCGCCAAAAATGGTCATTTTTCATTCAAATATTCATGAAAAATAGAAATTCCGCTAAAATCCAATAAAAACTGCTGTGTCTCATTCTACCAGTATAACAAGACATGTCGGCATTGATTTGGAGTCGATGGCTCAAATGACCTGGGAGCTATTGAAAAAATCGGGCGGTGTATTCGCCAAAAATGCAGATTTTTCATTGAAATATTCATGAAAAATAGAAATTCCACTAAAATCCAATAAAAACTGCTGTGTCTCATTCTACCAGTATAACAAGACATGTCGGCATTGATTTGGAGTCGATGGCTCAAATGACCTGGGAGCTATTGAAAAAATCGGGCGGTGTATTAGCCAAAAATGCAGATTTTTCATTCAAATATTCATGAAAAATAGAAATTCCACTAAAATACAATAAAAACTGCTGTGTCTCATTCTACCAGTATAACAAGACATGTCGGCATTGATTTGGAGTCGATGGCTCAAATGACCTGGGAGCTATTGAAAAAATCGGGCGGTGTATTAGCCAAAAATGCAGATTTTTCATTCAAATATTCATGAAAAATAGAAATTCCACTAAAATACAATAAAAATTGCTGTGTCTCATTCTACCAGTATAACAAGACATGTCGGCATTGATTTGGAGTCGATGGCTCAAATGACCTGGGAGCTATTGAAAAAATCGGGCGGTGTATTTGCGAAAAATGCTGATTTTTCATTAAAATATTCCTGAAAAATAGAAATTACACTAAAATCCAATAAAAACTGCTGTGTCTCATTCTACCAGTATAACAAGACATGTCGGCATTGATTTGGAGTCGATGGCTCAAATGACCTGGGAGCTATTGAAAAAATCGGGCGGTGTATTCGCCAAAAATCCAGATTTTTCATTGAAATATTCATGAAAAATAGAAATTCCACTAAAATCCAATAAAAACTGCTGTGTCTCATTCTACCAGTATAACAAGACATGTCGGCATTGATTTGGAGTCGATGGCTCAAATGACCTGGGAGCTATTGAAAAAATCGGGCGGTGTATTCGCCAAAAATGCAGATTTTTCATTCAAATATTCCTGAAAAATAGAAATTCCACTAAAATCCAATAAAAACTGCTGTGTCTCATTCTACCAGTATAACAAGACATGTCGGCATTGATTTGGAGTCGATGGCTCAAATGACCTGGGAGCTATTGAAAAAATCGGGCGGTGTATTCGCCAAAAATGCAGATTTTTCATTGAAATATTCATGAAAAATAGAAATTCCACTAAAATACAATAAAACCTGCTGTGTCTCATTCTACCAGTATAACAAGACATGTCGGCATTGATTTGGAGTCGATGGCACAAATGACCTGGGAGCTATTGAAAAAATCGGGCGGTGAATTCGCCAAAAATGCAGATTTTTCATTCAAATATTCATGAAAAATAGAAATTCCACTAAAATCCAATAAAAACTGCTGTGTCTCATTCTACCAGTATAACAAGACATGTCGGCATTGATTTGGAGTCGATGGCTCAAATGACCTGGGAGCTATTGAAAAAATCGGGCGGTGTATTCGCCAAAAATGCAGATTTTTCATTCAAATATTCATGAAAAATAGAAATTCCACTAAAATCCAATAAAAACTGCTGTGTCTCATTCTACCAGTATAACAAGACATGTCGGCATTGATTTGGAGTCGATGGCTCAAATGACCTGGGAGCTATTGAAAAAAGTCGGGCGGTGTATTCGCCAAAAATGCAGATTTTTCATTCAAATATTCATGAAAAATAGAAATTCCACTAAAATACAATAAAAACAGCTGTGTCTCATTCTACCAGTATAACAAGACATGTCGGCATTGATTTGGAGTCGATGGCTCAAATGACCTGGGAGCTATTGAAAAAATCGGGCGGTGTATTCGCCAAAAATGCAGATTTTTCATTCAAATATTCATGAAAAATAGAAATTCCACCAAAATCCAATAAAAACTGCTGTGTCTCATTCTACCAGTATAACAAGACATGTCGGCATTGATTTGGAGTCGATGGCTCAAATGACCTGGGAGCTATTGAAAAAATCGGGTGGTGTATTCGCCAAAAATGGTCATTTTTCATTCAAATATTCATGAAAAATAGAAATTCCGCTAAAATCCAATAAAAACTGCTGTGTCTCATTCTACCAGTATAACAAGACATGTCGGCATTGATTTGGAGTCGATGGCTCAAATGACCTGGGAGCTATTGAAAAAATCGGGCGGTGTATTCGCCAAAAATGCAGATTTTTCATTGAAATATTCATGAAAAATAGAAATTCCACTAAAATCCAATAAAAACTGCTGTGTCTCATTCTACCAGTATAACAAGACATGTCGGCATTGATTTGGAGTCGATGGCTCAAATGACCTGGGAGCTATTGAAAAAATCGGGCGGTGTATTAGCCAAAAATGCAGATTTTTCATTCAAATATTCATGAAAAATAGAAATTCCACTAAAATACAATAAAAACTGCTGTGTCTCATTCTACCAGTATAACAAGACATGTCGGCATTGATTTGGAGTCGATGGCTCAAATGACCTGGGAGCTATTGAAAAAATCGGGCGGTGTATTCGCCAAAAATGCAGATTTTTCATTGAAATATTCATGAAAAATAGAAATTCCACTAAAATACAATAAAACCTGCTGTGTCTCATTCTACCAGTATAACAAGACATGTCGGCATTGATTTGGAGTCGATGGCTCAAATGACCTGGGAGCTATTGAAAAAATCGGGCGGTGTATTCGCCAAAAATGCAGATTTTTCATTCAAATATTCATGAAAAATAGAAATTCCACCAAAATCCAATAAAAACTGCTGTGTCTCATTCTACCAGTATAACAAGACATGTCGGCATTGATTTGGAGTCGATGGCTCAAATGACCTGGGAGCTATTGAAAAAATCGGGCGGTGTATTCGCCAAAAATGGTCATTTTTCATTCAAATATTCATGAAAAATAGAAATTCCACTAAAATCCAATAAAAACTGCTGTGTCTCATTCTACCAGTATAACAAGACATGTCGGCATTGATTTGGAGTCGATGGCTCAAATGACCTGGGAGCTATTGAAAAAATCGGGCGGTGTATTCGCCAAAAATGGTCATTTTTCATTCAAATATTCATGAAAAATAGAAATTCCAATAAAATCCAATAAAAACTGCTGTGTCTCATTCTACCAGTATAACAAGACATGTCGGCATTGATTTGGAGTCGATGGCTCAAATGACCTGCGAGCTATTGAAAAAATCGGGTGGTGTATTCGCCAAAAATGCAGATTTTTCATTCAAATATTCATGAAAAATAGAAATTCCACTAAAATCCAATAAAAACTGCTGTGTCTCATTCTACCAGTATAACAAGACATGTCGGCATTGATTTGGAGTCGATGGCTCAAATGACCTGGGAGCTATTGAAAAAATCGGGCAGTGTATTCGCCAAAAATGGTCATTTTTCATTCAAATATTCCTGAAAAATAGAAATTCCACTAAAATCCAATAAAAACTGCTGTGTCTCATTCTACCAGTATAACAAGACATGTCGGCATTGATTTGGAGTCGATGGCTCAAATGACCTGGGAGCTATTGAAAAAATCGGGTGGTGTATTCGCCAAAAATGCAGATTTTTCATTCAAATATTCATGAAAAATAGAAATTCCACTAAAATCCAATAAAAACTGCTGTGTCTCATTCTACCAGTATAACAAGACATGTCGGCATTGATTTGGAGTCGATGGCTCAAATGACCTGCGAGCTATTGAAAAAATCGGGTGGTGTATTCGCCAAAAATGCAGATTTTTCATTCAAATATTCATGAAAAATAGAAATTCCACTAAAATCCAATAAAAACTGCTGTGTCTCATTCTACCAGTATAACAAGACATGTCGGCATTGATTTGGAGTCGATGGCTCAAATGACGTGGGAGCTATTGAAAAAATCGGGCGGTGTATTCGCCAAAAATGCAGATTTTTCATTCAAATATTCCTGAAAAATAGAAATTCCACTAAAATCCAATAAAAAACTGCTGTGTCTCATTCTACCAGTATAACAAGACATGTCGGCATTGATTTGGAGTCGATGGCTCAAATGACCTGGGAGCTATTGAAAAAATCGGGTGGTGTATTCGCCAAAAATCGTCATTTTTCATTCAAATATTCATGAAAAATAGAAATTCCGCTAAAATCCAATAAAAACTGCTGTGTCTCATTCTACCAGTATAACAAGACATGTCGGCATTGATTTGGAGTCGATGGCTCAAATGACCTGGGAGCTATTGAAAAAATCGGGCGGTGTATTCGCCAAAAATGGTCATTTTTCATTCAAATATTCATGAAAAATAGAAATTCCAATAAAATCCAATAAAAACTGCTGTGTCTCATTCTACCAGTATAACAAGACATGTCGGCATTGATTTGGAGTCGATGGCTCAAATGACCTGGGAGCTATTGAAAAAATCGGGCGGTGTATTCGCCAAAAATGCAGATTTTTCATTCAAATATTCATGAAAAATAGAAATTCCACTAAAATACAATAAAAACTGCTGTGTCTCATTCTACCAGTGTAACAAGACATGTCGGCATTGATTTGGAGTCGATGGCTCAAATGACCTGGGAGCTATTGAAAAAATCGGGTGGTGTATTCGCCAAAAATGCAGATTTTTCATTCAAATATTCATGAAAAATAGAAATTCCACTAAAATCCAATAAAAACTGCTGTGTCTCATTCTACCAGTATAACAAGACATGTCGGCATTGATTTGGAGTCGATGGCTCAAATGACCTGGGAGCTATTGAAAAAATCGGGCGGTGTATTCACCAAAAATGGTCATTTTTCATTCAAATATTCATGAAAAATAGAAATTCCACTAAAATCCAATAAAAACTGCTGTGTCTCATTCTACCAGTATAACAAGACATGTCGGCATTGATTTGGAGTCGATGGCTCA
The DNA here is from genome assembly GCF_040436345.1 of Pagrus major. Taxonomy (NCBI): domain Eukaryota; kingdom Metazoa; phylum Chordata; class Actinopteri; order Spariformes; family Sparidae; genus Pagrus; species Pagrus major. The sequence goes on from NC_133237.1 coordinate 7,387,437, forward strand.
AATGACCTGGGAGCTATTGAAAAAATCGGGCGGTGTATTTGCCAAAAATGCAGATTTTTCATTCAAATATTCATGAAAAATAGAAATTCCACTAAAATCCAATAAAAACTGCTGTGTCTCATTCTACCAGTATAACAAGACATGTCGGCATTGATTTGGAGTCGATGGCTCAAATGACCTGGGAGCTATTGAAAAAATCGGGCGGTGTATTCGCCAAAAATGCAGATTTTTCATTGAAATATTCATGAAAAATAGAAATTCCACTAAAATACAATAAAACCTGCTGTGTCTCATTCTACCAGTATAACAAGACATGTCGGCATTGATTTGGAGTCGATGGCTCAAATGACCTGGGAGCTATTGAAAAAATCGGGCGGTGTATTCGCCAAAAATGCAGATTTTTCATTCAAATATTCATGAAAAATAGAAATTCCACCAAAATCCAATAAAAACTGCTGTGTCTCATTCTACCAGTATAACAAGACATGTCGGCATTGATTTGGAGTCGATGGCTCAAATGACCTGGGAGCTATTGAAAAAATCGGGCGGTGTATTCGCCAAAAATGGTCATTTTTCATTCAAATATTCATGAAAAATAGAAATTCCACTAAAATCCAATAAAAACTGCTGTGTCTCATTCTACCAGTATAACAAGACATGTCGGCATTGATTTGGAGTCGATGGCTCAAATGACCTGGGAGCTATTGAAAAAATCGGGCGGTGTATTCGCCAAAAATGGTCATTTTTCATTCAAATATTCATGAAAAATAGAAATTCCAATAAAATCCAATAAAAACTGCTGTGTCTCATTCTACCAGTATAACAAGACATGTCGGCATTGATTTGGAGTCGATGGCTCAAATGACCTGCGAGCTATTGAAAAAATCGGGTGGTGTATTCGCCAAAAATGCAGATTTTTCATTCAAATATTCATGAAAAATAGAAATTCCACTAAAATCCAATAAAAACTGCTGTGTCTCATTCTACCAGTATAACAAGACATGTCGGCATTGATTTGGAGTCGATGGCTCAAATGACCTGGGAGCTATTGAAAAAATCGGGCGGTGTATTCGCCAAAAATGCAGATTTTTCATTCAAATATTCATGAAAAATAGAAATTCCACTAAAATCCAATAAAAACTGCTGTGTCTCATTCTACCAGTATAACAAGACATGTCGGCATTGATTTGGAGTCGATGGCTCAAATGACCTGGGAGCTATTGAAAAAATCGGGCAGTGTATTCGCCAAAAATGGTCATTTTTCATTCAAATATTCCTGAAAAATAGAAATTCCACTAAAATCCAATAAAAACTGCTGTGTCTCATTCTACCAGTATAACAAGACATGTCGGCATTGATTTGGAGTCGATGGCTCAAATGACCTGGGAGCTATTGAAAAAATCGGGTGGTGTATTCGCCAAAAATGCAGATTTTTCATTCAAATATTCATGAAAAATAGAAATTCCACTAAAATCCAATAAAAACTGCTGTGTCTCATTCTACCAGTATAACAAGACATGTCGGCATTGATTTGGAGTCGATGGCTCAAATGACCTGCGAGCTATTGAAAAAATCGGGTGGTGTATTCGCCAAAAATGCAGATTTTTCATTCAAATATTCATGAAAAATAGAAATTCCACTAAAATCCAATAAAAACTGCTGTGTCTCATTCTACCAGTATAACAAGACATGTCGGCATTGATTTGGAGTCGATGGCTCAAATGACGTGGGAGCTATTGAAAAAATCGGGCGGTGTATTCGCCAAAAATGCAGATTTTTCATTCAAATATTCCTGAAAAATAGAAATTCCACTAAAATCCAATAAAAAACTGCTGTGTCTCATTCTACCAGTATAACAAGACATGTCGGCATTGATTTGGAGTCGATGGCTCAAATGACCTGGGAGCTATTGAAAAAATCGGGTGGTGTATTCGCCAAAAATCGTCATTTTTCATTCAAATATTCATGAAAAATAGAAATTCCGCTAAAATCCAATAAAAACTGCTGTGTCTCATTCTACCAGTATAACAAGACATGTCGGCATTGATTTGGAGTCGATGGCTCAAATGACCTGGGAGCTATTGAAAAAATCGGGCGGTGTATTCGCCAAAAATGGTCATTTTTCATTCAAATATTCATGAAAAATAGAAATTCCAATAAAATCCAATAAAAACTGCTGTGTCTCATTCTACCAGTATAACAAGACATGTCGGCATTGATTTGGAGTCGATGGCTCAAATGACCTGGGAGCTATTGAAAAAATCGGGCGGTGTATTCGCCAAAAATGCAGATTTTTCATTCAAATATTCATGAAAAATAGAAATTCCACTAAAATACAATAAAAACTGCTGTGTCTCATTCTACCAGTGTAACAAGACATGTCGGCATTGATTTGGAGTCGATGGCTCAAATGACCTGGGAGCTATTGAAAAAATCGGGTGGTGTATTCGCCAAAAATGCAGATTTTTCATTCAAATATTCATGAAAAATAGAAATTCCACTAAAATCCAATAAAAACTGCTGTGTCTCATTCTACCAGTATAACAAGACATGTCGGCATTGATTTGGAGTCGATGGCTCAAATGACCTGGGAGCTATTGAAAAAATCGGGCGGTGTATTCACCAAAAATGGTCATTTTTCATTCAAATATTCATGAAAAATAGAAATTCCACTAAAATCCAATAAAAACTGCTGTGTCTCATTCTACCAGTATAACAAGACATGTCGGCATTGATTTGGAGTCGATGGCTCAAATGACCTGGGAGCTATTGAAAAAATCGGGCGGTGTATTTGCCAAAAATGCAGATTTTTCATTCAAATATTCATGAAAAATAGAAATTCCACTAAAATCCAATAAAAACTGCTGTGTCTCATTCTACCAGTATAACAAGACATGTCGGCATTGACTTGGAGTCGATGGCTCAAATGACCTGGGAGCTATTGAAAAAATCGGGCGGTGTATTCGCCAAAAATGCAGATTTTTCATTCAAATATTCCTGAAAAATAGAAATTCCACTAAAATCCAATAAAAACTGCTGTGTCTCATTCTACCAGTATAACAAGACATGTCGGCATTGATTTGGAGTCGATGGCTCAAATGACCTGGGAGCTATTGAAAAAATCGGGCGGTGTATTCGCCAAAAATGGTCATTTTTCATTCAAATATTCATGAAAAATAGAAATTCCAATAAAATCCAATAAAAACTGCTGTGTCTCATTCTACCAGTATAACAAGACATGTCGGCATTGATTTGGAGTCGATGGCTCAAATGACCTGCGAGCTATTGAAAAAATCGGGTGGTGTATTCGCCAAAAATGCAGATTTTTCATTCAAATATTCATGAAAAATAGAAATTCCACTAAAATCCAATAAAAACTGCTGTGTCTCATTCTACCAGTATAACAAGACATGTCGGCATTGATTTGGAGTCGATGGCTCAAATGACCTGGGAGCTATTGAAAAAATCGGGCGGTGTATTCGCCAAAAATGCAGATTTTTCATTAAAATATTCCTGAAAAATAGAAATTCCACTAAAATCCAATAAAAAACTGCTGTGTCTCATTCTACCAGTATAACAAGACATGTCGGCATTGATTTGGAGTCGATGGCTCAAATGACCTGGGAGCTATTGAAAAAATCGGGCGGTGTATTCGCCAAAAATGCAGATTTTTCATTCAAATATTCATGAAAAATAGAAATTCCACTAAAATCCAATAAAAACTGCTGTGTCTCATTCTACCAGTATAACAAGACATGTCGGCATTGATTTGGAGTCGATGGCTCAAATGACCTGGGAGCTATTGAAAAAATCGGGCAGTGTATTCGCCAAAAATGGTCATTTTTCATTCAAATATTCCTGAAAAATAGAAATTCCACTAAAATCCAATAAAAACTGCTGTGTCTCATTCTACCAGTATAACAAGACATGTCGGCATTGATTTGGAGTCGATGGCTCAAATGACCTGGGAGCTATTGAAAAAATCGGGTGGTGTATTCGCCAAAAATGCAGATTTTTCATTCAAATATTCATGAAAAATAGAAATTCCACTAAAATCCAATAAAAACTGCTGTGTCTCATTCTACCAGTATAACAAGACATGTCGGCATTGATTTGGAGTCGATGGCTCAAATGACCTGCGAGCTATTGAAAAAATCGGGTGGTGTATTCGCCAAAAATGCAGATTTTTCATTCAAATATTCATGAAAAATAGAAATTCCACTAAAATCCAATAAAAACTGCTGTGTCTCATTCTACCAGTATAACAAGACATGTCGGCATTGATTTGGAGTCGATGGCTCAAATGACGTGGGAGCTATTGAAAAAATCGGGCGGTGTATTCGCCAAAAATGCAGATTTTTCATTCAAATATTCCTGAAAAATAGAAATTCCACTAAAATCCAATAAAAAACTGCTGTGTCTCATTCTACCAGTATAACAAGACATGTCGGCATTGATTTGGAGTCGATGGCTCAAATGACCTGGGAGCTATTGAAAAAATCGGGTGGTGTATTCGCCAAAAATCGTCATTTTTCATTCAAATATTCATGAAAAATAGAAATTCCGCTAAAATCCAATAAAAACTGCTGTGTCTCATTCTACCAGTATAACAAGACATGTCGGCATTGATTTGGAGTCGATGGCTCAAATGACCTGGGAGCTATTGAAAAAATCGGGCGGTGTATTCGCCAAAAATGGTCATTTTTCATTCAAATATTCATGAAAAATAGAAATTCCACTAAAATCCAATAAAAACTGCTGTGTCTCATTCTACCAGTATAACAAGACATGTCGGCATTGATTTGGAGTCGATGGCTCAAATGACCTGGGAGCTATTGAAAAAATCGGGCGGTGTATTCGCCAAAAATGGTCATTTTTCATTCAAATATTCATGAAAAATAGAAATTCCAATAAAATCCAATAAAAACTGCTGTGTCTCATTCTACCAGTATAACAAGACATGTCGGCATTGATTTGGAGTCGATGGCTCAAATGACCTGGGAGCTATTGAAAAAATCGGGCGGTGTATTCGCCAAAAATGCAGATTTTTCATTCAAATATTCATGAAAAATAGAAATTCCACTAAAATACAATAAAAACTGCTGTGTCTCATTCTACCAGTGTAACAAGACATGTCGGCATTGATTTGGAGTCGATGGCTCAAATGACCTGGGAGCTATTGAAAAAATCGGGTGGTGTATTCGCCAAAAATGCAGATTTTTCATTCAAATATTCATGAAAAATAGAAATTCCACTAAAATCCAATAAAAACTGCTGTGTCTCATTCTACCAGTATAACAAGACATGTCGGCATTGATTTGGAGTCGATGGCTCAAATGACCTGGGAGCTATTGAAAAAATCGGGCGGTGTATTCACCAAAAATGGTCATTTTTCATTCAAATATTCATGAAAAATAGAAATTCCACTAAAATCCAATAAAAACTGCTGTGTCTCATTCTACCAGTATAACAAGACATGTCGGCATTGATTTGGAGTCGATGGCTCAAATGACCTGGGAGCTATTGAAAAAATCGGGCGGTGTATTTGCCAAAAATGCAGATTTTTCATTCAAATATTCATGAAAAATAGAAATTCCACTAAAATCCAATAAAAACTGCTGTGTCTCATTCTACCAGTATAACAAGACATGTCGGCATTGACTTGGAGTCGATGGCTCAAATGACCTGGGAGCTATTGAAAAAATCGGGCGGTGTATTCGCCAAAAATGCAGATTTTTCATTCAAATATTCATGAAAAATAGAAATTCCACTAAAATCCAATAAAAACTGCTGTGTCTCATTCTACCAGTATAACAAGACATGTCGGCATTGATTTGGAGTCGATGGCTCAAATGACCTGGGAGCTATTGAAAGAATCGGGCGGTGTATTCGCCAAAAATGATCATTTTTCATTCAAATATTCATGAAAAATAGAAATTCCACTAAAATCCAATAAAAACTGCTGTGTCTCATTCTACCAGTATAACAAGACATGTCGGCATTGATTTGGAGTCGATGGCTCAAATGACCTGGGAGCTATTGAAAAAATCGGGCGGTGTATTCGCCAAAAATGCAGATTTTTCATTCAAATATTCCTGAAAAATAGAAATTCCACTAAAATCCAATAAAAACTGCTGTGTCTCATTCTACCAGTATAACAAGACATGTCGGCATTGATTTGGAGTCGATGGCTCAAATGACCTGGGAGCTATTGAAAAAATCGGGCGGTGTATTCGCCAAAAATGCTGATTTTTCATTCAAATATTCATGAAAAATAGAAATTCCACTAAAATACAATAAAAATTGCTGTGTCTCATTCTACCAGTATAACAAGACATGTCGGCATTGATTTGGAGTCGATGGCTCAAATGACCTGGGAGCTATTGAAAAAATCGGGTGGTGTATTCGCCAAAAATCGTCATTTTTCATTCAAATATTCATGAAAAATAGAAATTCCGCTAAAATCCAATAAAAACTGCTGTGTCTCATTCTACCAGTATAACAAGACATGTCGGCATTGATTTGGAGTCGATGGCTCAAATGACCTGGGAGCTATTGAAAAAATCGGGCGGTGTATTCGCCAAAAATGGTCATTTTTCATTCAAATATTCATGAAAAATAGAAATTCCACTAAAATCCAATAAAAACTGCTGTGTCTCATTCTACCAGTATAACAAGACATGTCGGCATTGATTTGGAGTCGATGGCTCAAATGACCTGGGAGCTATTGAAAAAATCGGGCGGTGTATTCGCCAAAAATGGTCATTTTTCATTCAAATATTCATGAAAAATAGAAATTCCAATAAAATCCAATAAAAACTGCTGTGTCTCATTCTACCAGTATAACAAGACATGTCGGCATTGATTTGGAGTCGATGGCTCAAATGACCTGGGAGCTATTGAAAAAATCGGGCGGTGTATTCGCCAAAAATGCAGATTTTTCATTCAAATATTCATGAAAAATAGAAATTCCACTAAAATACAATAAAAACTGCTGTGTCTCATTCTACCAGTGTAACAAGACATGTCGGCATTGATTTGGAGTCGATGGCTCAAATGACCTGGGAGCTATTGAAAAAATCGGGTGGTGTATTCGCCAAAAATGCAGATTTTTCATTCAAATATTCATGAAAAATAGAAATTCCACTAAAATCCAATAAAAACTGCTGTGTCTCATTCTACCAGTATAACAAGACATGTCGGCATTGATTTGGAGTCGATGGCTCAAATGACCTGGGAGCTATTGAAAAAATCGGGCGGTGTATTCACCAAAAATGGTCATTTTTCATTCAAATATTCATGAAAAATAGAAATTCCACTAAAATCCAATAAAAACTGCTGTGTCTCATTCTACCAGTATAACAAGACATGTCGGCATTGATTTGGAGTCGATGGCTCAAATGACCTGGGAGCTATTGAAAAAATCGGGCGGTGTATTTGCCAAAAATGCAGATTTTTCATTCAAATATTCATGAAAAATAGAAATTCCACTAAAATCCAATAAAAACTGCTGTGTCTCATTCTACCAGTATAACAAGACATGTCGGCATTGACTTGGAGTCGATGGCTCAAATGACCTGGGAGCTATTGAAAAAATCGGGCGGTGTATTCGCCAAAAATGCAGATTTTTCATTCAAATATTCATGAAAAATAGAAATTCCACTAAAATCCAATAAAAACTGCTGTGTCTCATTCTACCAGTATAACAAGACATGTCGGCATTGATTTGGAGTCGATGGCTCAAATGACCTGGGAGCTATTGAAAGAATCGGGCGGTGTATTCGCCAAAAATGATCATTTTTCATTCAAATATTCATGAAAAATAGAAATTCCACTAAAATCCAATAAAAACTGCTGTGTCTCATTCTACCAGTATAACAAGACATGTCGGCATTGATTTGGAGTCGATGGCTCAAATGACCTGGGAGCTATTGAAAAAATCGGGCGGTGTATTCGCCAAAAATGCAGATTTTTCATTCAAATATTCCTGAAAAATAGAAATTCCACTAAAATCCAATAAAAACTGCTGTGTCTCATTCTACCAGTATAACAAGACATGTCGGCATTGATTTGGAGTCGATGGCTCAAATGACCTGGGAGCTATTGAAAAAATCGGGCGGTGTATTCGCCAAAAATGCTGATTTTTCATTCAAATATTCATGAAAAATAGAAATTCCACTAAAATACAATAAAAATTGCTGTGTCTCATTCTACCAGTATAACAAGACATGTCGGCATTGATTTGGAGTCGATGGCTCAAATGACCTGGGAGCTATTGAAAAAATCGGGCGGTGTATTCGCCAAAAATGCAGATTTTTCATTAAAATATTCCTGAAAAATAGAAATTCCACTAAAATCCAATAAAAACTGCTGTGTCTCATTCTAACAGTATAACAAGACATGTCGGCATTGATTTGGAGTCGATGGCTCAAATGACCTGGGAGCTATTGAAAAAATCGGGCGGTGTATTCGCCAAAAATGCAGATTTTTCATTGAAATATTCATGAAAAATAGAAATTCCACTAAAATACAATAAAACCTGCTGTGTCTCATTCTACCAGTATAACAAGACATGTCGGCATTGATTTGGAGTCGATGGCTCAAATGACCTGGGAGCTATTGAAAGAATCGGGCGGTGTATTCGCCAAAAATGATCATTTTTCATTCAAATATTCATGAAAAATAGAAATTCCACTAAAATCCAATAAAAACTGCTGTGTCTCATTCTACCAGTATAACAAGACATGTCGGCATTGATTTGGAGTCGATGGCTCAAATGACCTGGGAGCTATTGAAAAAATCGGGCGGTGTATTCGCCAAAAATGCAGATTTTTCATTCAAATATTCCTGAAAAATAGAAATTCCACTAAAATCCAATAAAAACTGCTGTGTCTCATTCTACCAGTATAACAAGACATGTCGGCATTGATTTGGAGTCGATGGCTCAAATGACCTGGGAGCTATTGAAAAAATCGGGCGGTGTATTCGCCAAAAATGCTGATTTTTCATTCAAATATTCATGAAAAATAGAAATTCCACTAAAATACATTAAAAATTGCTGTGTCTCATTCTACCAGTATAACAAGACATGTCGGCATTGATTTGGAGTCGATGGCTCAAATGACCTGGGAGCTATTGAAAAAATCGGGCGGTGTATTCGCCAAAAATGCAGATTTTTCATTAAAATATTCATGAAAAATAGAAATTCCACTAAAATACAATAAAACCTGCTGTGTCTCATTCTACCAGTATAACAAGACATGTCGGCATTGACTTGGAGTCGATGGCTCAAATGACCTGGGAGCTATTGAAAAAATCGGGCGGTGTATTCGCCAAAAATGGTCATTTTTCATTCAAATATTCATGAAAAATAGAAATTCCACTAAAATACAATAAAAACTGCTGTGTCTCATTCTACCAGTGTAACAAGACATGTCGGCATTGATTTGGAGTCGATGGCTCAAATGACCTGGGAGCTATTGAAAAAATCGGGTGGTGTATTCGCCAAAAATGCAGATTTTTCATTCAAATATTCATGAAAAATAGAAATTCCACTAAAATCCAATAAAAACTGCTGTGTCTCATTCTACCAGTATAACAAGACATGTCGGCATTGATTTGGAGTCGATGGCTCAAATGACCTGGGAGCTATTGAAAAAATCGGGCGGTGTATTCACCAAAAATGGTCATTTTTCATTCAAATATTCATGAAAAATAGAAATTCCACTAAAATCCAATAAAAACTGCTGTGTCTCATTCTACCAGTATAACAAGACATGTCGGCATTGATTTGGAGTCGATGGCTCAAATGACCTGGGAGCTATTGAAAAAATCGGGCGGTGTATTTGCCAAAAATGCAGATTTTTCATTCAAATATTCATGAAAAATAGAAATTCCACTAAAATCCAATAAAAACTGCTGTGTCTCATTCTACCAGTATAACAAGACATGTCGGCATTGACTTGGAGTCGATGGCTCAAATGACCTGGGAGCTATTGAAAAAATCGGGCGGTGTATTCGCCAAAAATGATCATTTTTCATTCAAATATTCATGAAAAATAGAAATTCCACTAAAATCCAATAAAAACTGCTGTGTCTCATTCTACCAGTATAACAAGACATGTCGGCATTGATTTGGAGTCGATGGCTCAAATGACCTGGGAGCTATTGAAAAAATCGGGCGGTGTATTCGCCAAAAATGCAGATTTTTCATTCAAATATTCCTGAAAAATAGAAATTCCACTAAAATCCAATAAAAACTGCTGTGTCTCATTCTACCAGTATAACAAGACATGTCGGCATTGATTTGGAGTCGATGGCTCAAATGACCTGGGAGCTATTGAAAAAATCGGGCGGTGTATTCGCCAAAAATGGTCATTTTTCATTCAAATATTCATGAAAAATAGAAATTCCAATAAAATCCAATAAAAACTGCTGTGTCTCATTCTACCAGTATAACAAGACATGTCGGCATTGATTTGGAGTCGATGGCTCAAATGACCTGCGAGCTATTGAAAAAATCGGGTGGTGTATTCGCCAAAAATGCAGATTTTTCATTCAAATATTCATGAAAAATAGAAATTCCACTAAAATCCAATAAAAACTGCTGTGTCTCATTCTACCAGTATAACAAGACATGTCGGCATTGATTTGGAGTCGATGGCTCAAATGACCTGGGAGCTATTGAAAAAATCGGGCGGTGTATTCGCCAAAAATGCAGATTTTTCATTAAAATATTCCTGAAAAATAGAAATTCCACTAAAATCCAATAAAAAACTGCTGTGTCTCATTCTACCAGTATAACAAGACATGTCGGCATTGATTTGGAGTCGATGGCTCAAATGACCTGGGAGCTATTGAAAAAATCGGGCGGTGTATTCGCCAAAAATGCAGATTTTTCATTCAAATATTCATGAAAAATAGAAATTCCACTAAAATCCAATAAAAACTGCTGTGTCTCATTCTACCAGTATAACAAGACATGTCGGCATTGATTTGGAGTCGATGGCTCAAATGACCTGGGAGCTATTGAAAAAATCGGGCAGTGTATTCGCCAAAAATGGTCATTTTTCATTCAAATATTCCTGAAAAATAGAAATTCCACTAAAATCCAATAAAAACTGCTGTGTCTCATTCTACCAGTATAACAAGACATGTCGGCATTGATTTGGAGTCGATGGCTCAAATGACCTGGGAGCTATTGAAAAAATCGGGTGGTGTATTCGCCAAAAATGCAGATTTTTCATTCAAATATTCATGAAAAATAGAAATTCCACTAAAATCCAATAAAAACTGCTGTGTCTCATTCTACCAGTATAACAAGACATGTTGGCATTGATTTGGAGTCGATGGCTCAAATGACCTGCGAGCTATTGAAAAAATCGGGTGGTGTATTCGCCAAAAATGCAGATTTTTCATTCAAATATTCATGAAAAATAGAAATTCCACTAAAATCCAATAAAAACTGCTGTGTCTCATTCTACCAGTATAACAAGACATGTCGGCATTGATTTGGAGTCGATGGCTCAAATGACGTGGGAGCTATTGAAAAAATCGGGCGGTGTATTCGCCAAAAATGCAGATTTTTCATTCAAATATTCCTGAAAAATAGAAATTCCACTAAAATCCAATAAAAAACTGCTGTGTCTCATTCTACCAGTATAACAAGACATGTCGGCATTGATTTGGAGTCGATGGCTCAAATGACCTGGGAGCTATTGAAAAAATCGGGTGGTGTATTCGCCAAAAATCGTCATTTTTCATTCAAATATTCATGAAAAATAGAAATTCCGCTAAAATCCAATAAAAACTGCTGTGTCTCATTCTACCAGTATAACAAGACATGTCGGCATTGATTTGGAGTCGATGGCTCAAATGACCTGGGAGCTATTGAAAAAATCGGGCGGTGTATTCGCCAAAAATGGTCATTTTTCATTCAAATATTCATGAAAAATAGAAATTCCAATAAAATCCAATAAAAACTGCTGTGTCTCATTCTACCAGTATAACAAGACATGTCGACATTGATTTGGAGTCGATGGCTCAAATGACCTGGGAGCTATTGAAAAAATCGGGCGGTGTATTCGCCAAAAATGCAGATTTTTCATTCAAATATTCATGAAAAATAGAAATTCCACTAAAATACAATAAAAACTGCTGTGTCTCATTCTACCAGTGTAACAAGACATGTCGGCATTGATTTGGAGTCGATGGCTCAAATGACCTGGGAGCTATTGAAAAAATCGGGTGGTGTATTCGCCAAAAATGCAGATTTTTCATTCAAATATTCATGAAAAATAGAAATTCCACTAAAATCCAATAAAAACTGCTGTGTCTCATTCTACCAGTATAACAAGACATGTCGGCATTGATTTGGAGTCGATGGCTCAAATGACCTGGGAGCTATTGAAAAAATCGGGCGGTGTATTCACCAAAAATGGTCATTTTTCATTCAAATATTCATGAAAAATAGAAATTCCACTAAAATCCAATAAAAACTGCTGTGTCTCATTCTACCAGTATAACAAGACATGTCGGCATTGATTTGGAGTCGATGGCTCAAATGACCTGGGAGCTATTGAAAAAATCGGGCGGTGTATTTGCCAAAAATGCAGATTTTTCATTCAAATATTCATGAAAAATAGAAATTCCACTAAAATCCAATAAAAACTGCTGTGTCTCATTCTACCAGTATAACAAGACATGTCGGCATTGACTTGGAGTCGATGGCTCAAATGACCTGGGAGCTATTGAAAAAATCGGGCGGTGTATTCGCCAAAAATGCAGATTTTTCATTCAAATATTCATGAAAAATAGAAATTCCACTAAAATCCAATAAAAACTGCTGTGTCTCATTCTACCAGTATAACAAGACATGTCGGCATTGATTTGGAGTCGATGGCTCAAATGACCTGGGAGCTATTGAAAGAATCGGGCGGTGTATTCGCCAAAAATGATCATTTTTCATTCAAATATTCATGAAAAATAGAAATTCCACTAAAATCCAATAAAAACTGCTGTGTCTCATTCTACCAGTATAACAAGACATGTCGGCATTGATTTGGAGTCGATGGCTCAAATGACCTGGGAGCTATTGAAAAAATCGGGCGGTGTATTCGCCAAAAATGCAGATTTTTCATTCAAATATTCCTGAAAAATAGAAATTCCACTAAAATCCAATAAAAACTGCTGTGTCTCATTCTACCAGTATAACAAGACATGTCGGCATTGATTTGGAGTCGATGGCTCAAATGACCTGGGAGCTATTGAAAAAATCGGGCGGTGTATTCGCCAAAAATGCTGATTTTTCATTCAAATATTCATGAAAAATAGAAATTCCACTAAAATACAATAAAAATTGCTGTGTCTCATTCTACCAGTATAACAAGACATGTCGGCATTGATTTGGAGTCGATGGCTCAAATGACCTGGGAGCTATTGAAAAAATCGGGCGGTGTATTCGCCAAAAATGCAGATTTTTCATTAAAATATTCCTGAAAAATAGAAATTCCACTAAAATCCAATAAAAACTGCTGTGTCTCATTCTAACAGTATAACAAGACATGTCGGCATTGATTTGGAGTCGATGGCTCAAATGACCTGGGAGCTATTGAAAAAATCGGGCGGTGTATTCGCCAAAAATGCAGATTTTTCATTGAAATATTCATGAAAAATAGAAATTCCACTAAAATACAATAAAACCTGCTGTGTCTCATTCTACCAGTATAACAAGACATGTCGGCATTGATTTGGAGTCGATGGCTCAAATGACCTGGGAGCTATTGAAAGAATCGGGCGGTGTATTCGCCAAAAATGCAGATTTTTCATTGAAATATTCCTGAAAAATAGAAATTCCACTAAAATCCAATAAAAACTGCTGTGTCTCATTCTACCAGTATAACAAGACATGTCGGCATTGATTTGGAGTCGATGGCTCAAATGACCTGGGAGCTATTGAAAAAATCGGGCGGTGTATTCGCCAAAAATGCTGATTTTTCATTCAAATATTCATGAAAAATAGAAATTCCACTAAAATACATTAAAAATTGCTGTGTCTCATTCTACCAGTATAACAAGACATGTCGGCATTGATTTGGAGTCGATGGCTCAAATGACCTGGGAGCTATTGAAAAAATCGGGCGGTGTATTCGCCAAAAATGCAGATTTTTCATTAAAATATTCCTGAAAAATAGAAATTCCACTAAAATCCAATAAAAACTGCTGTGTCTCATTCTACCAGTATAACAAGACATGTCGGCATTGATTTGGAGTCGATGGCTCAAATGACCTGGGAGCTATTGAAAAAATCGGGCGGTGTATTCGCCAAAAATGCAGATTTTTCATTCAAATATTCATGAAAAATAGAAATTCCACTAAAATACAATAAAACCTGCTGTGTCTCATTCTACCAGTATAACAAGACATGTCGGCATTGACTTGGAGTCGATGGCTCAAATGACCTGGGAGCTATTGAAAAAATCGGGCGGTGTATTCGCCAAAAATGGTCATTTTTCATTCAAATATTCATGAAAAATAGAAATTCCACTAAAATACAATAAAAACTGCTGTGTCTCATTCTAACAGTATAACAAGACATGTCGGCATTGATTTGGAGTCGATGGCTCAAATGACCTGGGAGCCATTGAAAAAATCGGGCGGTGTATTCGCCAAAAATGGTCATTTTTCATTCAAATATTCATGAAAAATAGAAATTCCACTAAAATTCAATAAAAACTGCTGTGTCTCATTCTACCAGTATAACAAGACATGTCGGCATTGATTTGGAGTCGATGGCTCAAATGATCTGGGAGCTATTGAAAAAATCGGGCGGTGTATTCGCCAAAAATGCTGATTTTTCATTGAAATATTCATGAAAAATAGAAATTCCACTAAAATCCAATAAAAACTGCTGTGTCTCATTCTACCAGTATAACAAGACATGTCGGCATTGATTTGGAGTCGATGGCTCAAATGACCTGGGAGCTATTGAAAAAATCGGGCGGTGTATTCGCCAAAAATGCAGATTTTTCATTCAAATATTCATGAAAAATAGAAATTCCACTAAAATACAATAAAAACTGCTGTGTCTCATTCTACCAGTATAACAAGACATGTCGGCATTGATTTGGAGTCGATGGCTCAAATGACCTGGGAGCTATTGAAAAAATCGGGCGGTGTATTCGCCAAAAATGCAGATTTTTCATTCAAATATTCATGAAAAATAGAAATTCCACTAAAATACAATAAAAACTGCTGTGTCTCATTCTACCAGTATAACAAGACATGTCGGCATTGATTTGGAGTCGATGGCTCAAATGACCTGGGAGCTATTGAAAAAATCGGGCGGTGTATTCGCCAAAAATGCAGATTTTTCATTGAAATATTCCTGAAAAATAGAAATTCCACTAAAATCCAATAAAAACTGCTGTGTCTCATTCTACCAGTATAACAAGACATGTCGGCATTGATTTGGAGTCGATGGCTCAAATGACCTGGGAGCTATTGAAAAAATCGGGCGGTGTATTCGCCAAAAATGGTCATTTTTCATTGAAATATTCATGAAAAATAGAAATTCCACTAAAATACAATAAAACCTGCTGTGTCTCATTCTACCAGTATAACAAGACATGTCGGCATTGACTTGGAGTCGATGGCTCAAATGACCTGGGAGCTATTGAAAAAATCGGGCGGTGTATTCGCCAAAAATGGTCATTTTTCATTCAAATATTCATGAAAAATAGAAATTCCACTAAAATACAATAAAAACTGCTGTGTCTCATTCTAACAGTATAACAAGACATGTCGGCATTGATTTGGAGTCGATGGCTCAAATGACCTGGGAGCCATTGAAAAAATCGGGCGGTGTATTCGCCAAAAATGGTCATTTTTCATTCAAATATTCATGAAAAATAGAAATTCCACTAAAATTCAATAAAAACTGCTGTGTCTCATTCTACCAGTATAACAAGACATGTCGGCATTGATTTGGAGTCGATGGCTCAAATGATCTGGGAGCTATTGAAAAAATCGGGCGGTGTATTCGCCAAAAATGCAGATTTTTCATTGAAATATTCATGAAAAATAGAAATTCCACTAAAATCCAATAAAAACTGCTGTGTCTCATTCTACCAGTATAACAAGACATGTCGGCATTGATTTGGAGTCGATGGCTCAAATGACCTGGGAGCTATTGAAAAAATCGGGCGGTGTATTCGCCAAAAATGCAGATTTTTCATTCAAATATTCATGAAAAATAGAAATTCCACTAAAATACAATAAAAACTGCTGTGTCTCATTCTACCAGTATAACAAGACATGTCGGCATTGATTTGGAGTCGATGGCTCAAATGACCTGGGAGCTATTGAAAAAATCGGGCGGTGTATTCGCCAAAAATGCAGATTTTTCATTGAAATATTCCTGAAAAATAGAAATTCCACTAAAATCCAATAAAAACTGCTGTGTCTCATTCTACCAGTATAACAAGACATGTCGGCATTGATTTGGAGTCGATGGCTCAAATGACCTGGGAGCTATTGAAAAAATCGGGCGGTGTATTCGCCAAAAATGCAGATTTTTCATTGAAATATTCATGAAAAATAGAAATTCCACTAAAATCCAATAAAACCTGCTGTGTCTCATTCTACCAGTATAACAAGACATGTCGGCATTGATTTGGAGTCGATGGCTCAAATGACCTGGGAGCTATTGAAAAAATCGGGCGGTGTATTCGCCAAAAATGCAGATTTTTCATTCAAATATTCATGAAAAATAGAAATTCCACCAAAATCCAATAAAAACTGCTGTGTCTCATTCTACCAGTATGACAAGACATGTCGGCATTGATTTGGAGTCGATGGCTCAAATGACCTGGGAGCTATTGAAAAAATCGGGTGGTGTATTCGCCAAAAATGGTCATTTTTCATTCAAATATTCATGAAAAATAGAAATTCCGCTAAAATCCAATAAAAACTGCTGTGTCTCATTCTACCAGTATAACAAGACATGTCGGCATTGATTTGGAGTCGATGGCTCAAATGACCTGGGAGCTATTGAAAAAATCGGGCGGTGTATTCGCCAAAAATGGTCATTTTTCATTCAAATATTCATGAAAAATAGAAATTCCACTAAAATCCAATAAAAACTGCTGTGTCTCATTCTACCAGTATAACAAGACATGTCGGCATTGATTTGGAGTCGATGGCTCAAATGACCTGGGAGCTATTGAAAGAATCGGGCGGTGTATTCGCCAAAAATGATCATTTTTCATTCAAATATTCCTGAAAAATAGAAATTCCACTAAAATCCAATAAAAACTGCTGTGTCTCATTCTACCAGTATAACAAGACATGTCGGCATTGATTTGGAGTCGATGGCTCAAATGACCTGGGAGCTATTGAAAAAATCGGGCGGTGTATTCGCCAAAAATGCAGATTTTTCATTGAAATATTCATGAAAAATAGAAATTCCACTAAAATCCAATAAAAACTGCTGTGTCTCATTCTACCAGTATAACAAGACATGTCGGCATTGATTTGGAGTCGATGGCTCAAATGACCTGGGAGCTATTGAAAAAATCGGGCGGTGTATTCGCCAAAAATGCAGATTTTTCATTCAAATATTCATGAAAAATAGAAATTCCACTAAAATACAATAAAAACTGCTGTGTCTCATTCTACCAGTATAACAAGACATGTCGGCATTGATTTGGAGTCGATGGCTCAAATGACCTGGGAGCTATTGAAAAAATCGGGCGGTGTATTCGCCAAAAATGCAGATTTTTCATTGAAATATTCATGAAAAATAGAAATTCCACTAAA
Source organism: Pagrus major (assembly GCF_040436345.1). NCBI lineage: Eukaryota > Metazoa > Chordata > Actinopteri > Spariformes > Sparidae > Pagrus > Pagrus major. Next base: position 7,405,254 of record NC_133237.1, read on the forward strand.
ATACAATAAAACCTGCTGTGTCTCATTCTACCAGTATGACAAGACATGTCGGCATTGATTTGGAGTCGATGGCTCAAATGACCTGGGAGCTATTGAAAAAATCGGGTGGTGTATTCGCCAAAAATGGTCATTTTTCATTCAAATATTCATGAAAAATAGAAATTCCGCTAAAATCCAATAAAAACTGCTGTGTCTCATTCTACCAGTATAACAAGACATGTCGGCATTGATTTGGAGTCGATGGCTCAAATGACCTGGGAGCTATTGAAAAAATCGGGCGGTGTATTCGCCAAAAATGCAGATTTTTCATTGAAATATTCATGAAAAATAGAAATTCCACTAAAATACAATAAAAACTGCTGTGTATCATTCTAGCAGTATAACAAGACATGTCGGCATTGATTTGGAGTCGATGGCTCAAATGACCTGGGAGCTATTGAAAAAATCGGGCGGTGTATTCGCCAAAAATGCAGATTTTTCATTGAAATATTCATGAAAAATAGAAATTCCACTAAAATACAATAAAAACTGCTGTGTCTCATTCGACCAGTATAACAAGACATGTCGGCATTGATTTGGAGTCGATGGCTCAAATGACCTGGGAGCTATTGAAAAAATCGGGCGGTGTATTCGCCAAAAATGCAGATTTTTCATTCAAATGTTCATGAAAAATAGAAATTCCACTAAAATCCAATAAAAACTGCTGTGTCTCATTCTACCAGTATAACAAGACATGTCGGCATTGATTTGGAGTCGATGGCTCAAATGACCTGGGAGCTATTGAAAGAATCGGGCGGTGTATTCGCCAAAAATGGTCATTTTTCATTCAAATATTCATGAAAAATAGAAATTCCACTAAAATCCAATAAAAACTGCTGTGTCTCATTCTACCAGTATAACAAGACATGTCGGCATTGATTTGGAGTCGATGGCTCAAATGACCTGGGAGCTATTGAAAGAATCGGGCGGTGTATTCGCCAAAAATGCAGATTTTTCATTCAAATATTCATGAAAAATAGAAATTCCACTAAAATCCAATAAAAACTGCTGTGTCTCATTCTACCAGTATAACAAGACATGTCGGCATTGATTTGGAGTCGATGGCTCAAATGACCTGGGAGCTATTGAAAGAATCGGGCGGTGTATTCGCCAAAAATGGTCATTTTTCATTCAAATATTCATGAAAAATAGAAATTCCACTAAAATCCAATAAAAACTGCTGTGTCTCATTCTACCAGTATAACAAGACATGTCGGCATTGATTTGGAGTCGATGGCTCAAATGACCTGGGAGCTATTGAAAAAATCGGCGGTGTATTCGCCAAAAATGCAGATTTTTCATTCAAATATTCCTGAAAAATAGAAATTCCACTAAAATCCAATAAAAACTGCTGTGTCTCATTCTACCAGTATAACAAGACATGTCGGCATTGATTTGGAGTCGATGGCTCAAATGACCTGGGAGCTATTGAAAAAATCGGGCGGTGTATTCGCCAAAAATGCTGATTTTTCATTCAAATATTCCTGAAAAATAGAAATTCAACTAAAATCCAATAAAAACTGCTGTGTCTCATGCTACCAGTATAACAAGACATGTCGGCATTGATTTGGAGTCGATGGCTCAAATGACCTGGGAGCTATTGAAAAAATCGGGCGGTGTATTCGCCAAAAATGCAGAATTTTCATTCAAATATTCATGAAAAATAGAAATTCCACTAAAATCCAATAAAAACTGCTGTGTCTCATTCTACCAGTATAACAAGACATGTCGGCATTGATTTGGAGTCGATGGCTCAAATGACCTGGGAGCTATTGAAAAAATCGGGCGGTGTATTCGCCAAAAATGCAGATTTTTCATTAAAATATTCATGAAAAATAGAAATTCCACTAAAATACAATAAAAACTGCTGTGTCTCATTCTACCAGTATAACAAGACATGTCGGCATTGATTTGGAGTCGATGGCTCAAATGACCTGGGAGCTATTGAAAAAATCGGGTGGTGTATTCGCCAAAAATGGTCATTTTTCATTCAAATATTCATGAAAAATAGAAATTCCACTAAAATACAATAAAAACTGCTGTGTCTCATTCTACCAGTATAACAAGACATGTCGGCATTGATTTGGAGTCGATGGCTCAAATGACCTGGGAGCTATTGAAAAAATCGGGCGGTGTATTCGCCAATAATGGTCATTTTTCATTCAAATATTCATGAAAAATAGAAATTCCACTAAAATCCAATAAAAACTGCTGTGTCTCATTCTACCAGTATAACAAGACATGTCGGTATTGATTTGGAGTCGATGGCTCAAATGACCTGGGAGCTATTGAAAAAATCGGGCGGTGTATTCGCCAAAAATGCAGATTTTTCATTGAAATATTCATGAAAAATAGAAATTCCACTAAAATACAATAAAAACTGCTGTGTCTCATTCTACCAGTATAACAAGACATGTCGGCATTGATTTGGAGTCGATGGCTCAAATAACCTGGGAGCTATTGAAAAAATCGGGCGGTGTATTCGCCAAAAATGCAGATTTTTCATTAAAATATTCCTGAAAAACAGAAATTCCACTAAAATCCAATAAAAACTGCTGTGTCTCATTCTACCAGTATAACAAGACATGTCGACATTGATTTGGAGTCGATGGCTCAAATGACCTGGGAGCTATTGAAAAAATCAGGCGGTGTATTCGCCAAAAATGGTCATTTTTCATTCAAATATTCATGAAAAATAGAAATTCCGCTAAAATCCAATAAAAACTGCTGTGTCTCATTCTACCAGTATAACAAGACATGTCGGCATTGATTTGGAGTCGATGGCTCAAATGACCTGGGAGCTATTGAAAAAATCGGGCGGTGTATTCGCCAAAAATGCAGATTTTTCATTGAAATATTCATGAAAAATAGAAATTCCACTAAAATCCAATAAAAACTGCTGTGTCTCATTCTACCAGTATAACAAGACATGTCGGCATTGATTTGGAGTCGATGGCTCAAATGACCTGGGAGCTATTGAAAGAATCGGGCGGTGTATTCGCCAAAAATGGTCATTTTTCATTCAAATATTCATGAAAAATAGAAATTCCACTAAAATCCAATGAAAACTGCTGTGTCTCATTCTACCAGTATAACAAGACATGTCGGCATTGATTTGGAGTCGATGGCTCAAATGACCTGGGAGCTATTGAAAAAATCGGGCGGTGTATTCGCCAAAAATGCAGATTTTTCATTAAAATATTCATGAAAAATAGAAATTCCACTAAAATACAATAAAAACTGCTGTGTCTCATTCTACCAGTATAACAAGACATGTCGGCATTGATTTGGAGTCGATGGCTCAAATGACCTGGGAGCTATTGAAAAAATCGGGTGGTGTATTCGCCAAAAATGGTCATTTTTCATTCAAATATTCATGAAAAATAGAAATTCCACTAAAATACAATAAAAACTGCTGTGTCTCATTCTACCAGTATAACAAGACATGTCGGCATTGATTTGGAGTCGATGGCTCAAATGACCTGGGAGCTATTGAAAAAATCGGGCGGTGTATTCGCCAAAAATGGTCATTTTTCATTCAAATATTCATGAAAAATAGAAATTCCACTAAAATCCAATAAAAACTGCTGTGTCTCATTCTACCAGTATAACAAGACATGTCGGTATTGATTTGGAGTCGATGGCTCAAATGACCTGGGAGCTATTGAAAAAATCGGGCGGTGTATTCGCCAAAAATGCAGATTTTTCATTGAAATATTCATGAAAAATAGAAATTCCACTAAAATACAATAAAAACTGCTGTGTCTCATTCTAACAGTATAACAAGACATGTCGGCATTGATTTGGAGTCGATGGCTCAAATGACCTGGGAGCTATTGAAAAAATCGGGCGGTGTATTCGCCAAAAATGGTCATTTTTCATTCAAATATTCATGAAAAATATAAATTCCACTAAAATCCAATAAAAACTGCTGTGTCTCATTCTACCAGTATAACAAGACATGTCGGCATTGATTTGGAGTCGATGGCTCAAATGACCTGGGAGTTATTGAAAAAATCGGGTGGTGTATTCGCCAAAAATGCAGATTTTTCATTGAAATATTCATGAAAAATAGAAATTCCACTAAAATACAATAAAAACTGCTGTGTCTCATTCTACCAGTATAACAAGACATGTCGGCATTGATTTGGAGTCGATGGCTCAAATGACCTGGGAGCTATTGAAAAAATCGGGCGGTGTATTCGCCAAAAATGGTCATTTTTCATTCAAATATTCATGAAAAATATAAATTCCACTAAAATCCAATAAAAACTGCTGTGTCTCATTCTACCAGTATAACAAGACATGTCGGCATTGATTTGGAGTCGATGGCTCAAATGACCTGGGAGTTATTGAAAAAATCGGGTGGTGTATTCGCCAAAAATGCAGATTTTTCATTCAAATATTCATGAAAAATAGAAATTCCACCAAAATCCAATAAAAACTGCTGTGTCTCATTCTACCAGTATAACAAGACATGTCGGCATTGATTTGGAGTCGATGGCTCAAATGACCTGGGAGCTATTGAAAGAATCGGGCGGTGTATTCGCCAAAAATGGTCATTTTTCATTCAAATATTCATGAAAAATAGAAATTCCACTAAAATCCAATAAAAACTGCTGTGTCTCATGCTACCAGTATAACAAGACATGTCGGCATTGATTTGGAGTCGATGGCTCAAATGACCTGGGAGCTATTGAAAAAATCGGGCGATGTATTCGCCAAAAATGCAGATTTTTAATTGAAATATTCATGAAAAATAGAAATTCCACTAAAATCCAATAAAAACTGCTGTGTCTCATTCTACCAGTATAACAAGACATGTCGGCATTGATTTGAAGTCGATGGCTCAAATGACCTGGGAGCTATTGAAAAAATCGGGCGGTGTATTCGCCAAAAATGCAGATTTTTCATTAAAATATTCCTGAAAAATAGAAATTCCACTAAAATCCAATAAAAACTGCTGTGTCTCATTCTACCAGTATAACAAGACATGTCGGCATTGATTTGGAGTCGATGGCTCAAATGACCTGGAAGCTATTGAAAAAATCGGGTGGTGTATTCGCCAAAAATGCAGATTTTTCATTCAAATATTCATGAAAAATAGAAATTCCACTAAAATCCAATAAAAACTGCTGTGTCTCATTCTACCAGTATAACAAGACATGTCGGCATTGATTTGGAGTCGATGGCTCAAATGACCTGGGAGCTATTGAAAAAATCGGGCGGTGTATTCGCCAAAAATGCAGATTTTTCATTAAAATATTCATGAAAAATAGAAATTCCACTAAAATCCAATAAAAACTGCTGTGTCTCATTCTACCAGTATAACAAGACATGTCGGCATTGATTTGGAGTCGATGGCTCAAATGACCTGGGAGCTATTGAAAAAATCGGGCGGTGTATTCGCCAAAAATGCAGATTTTTCATTAAAATATTCATGAAAAATAGAAATTCCACTAAAATACAATAAAAACTGCTGTGTCTCATTCTACCAGTATAACAAGACATGTCGGCATTGATTTGGAGTCGATGGCTCAAATGACCTGGGAGCTATTGAAAAAATCGGGTGGTGTATTCGCCAAAAATGGTCATTTTTCATTCAAATATTCATGAAAAATAGAAATTCCACTAAAATCCAATAAAAACTGCTGTGTCTCATTCTACCAGTATAACAAGACATGTCGGCATTGATTTGGAGTCGATGGCTCAAATGACCTGGGAGCTATTGAAAAAATCGGGCGGTGTATTCGCCAAAAATGGTCATTTTTCATTCAAATATTCATGAAAAATAGAAATTCCACTAAAATACAAAAAAAACTGCTGTGTCTCATTCTACCAGTATAACAAGACATGTCGGCATTGATTTCGAGTCGATGGCTCAAATGACGTGGGAGCTATTGAAAAAATCGGGTGGTGTATTCGCCAAAAATGGTCATTTTTCATTCAAATATTCATGAAAAATAGAAATTCCACTAAAATCCAATAAAAACTGCTGTGTCTCATTCTACCAGTATAACAAGACATGTCGGCATTGATTTGGAGTCGATGGCTCAAATGACCTGGTAGCTATTGAAAAAATCGGGCGGTGTATTCGCCAAAAATGCAGATTTTTCATTAAAATATTCATGAAAAATAGAAATTCCACTAAAATACAATAAAAACTGCTGTGTCTCATTCTACCAGTATAACAAGACATGTCGGCATTGATTTGGAGTCGATGGCTCAAATGACCTGGGAGCTATTGAAAAAATCGGGCGGTGTATTCGCCAAAAATGCAGATTTTTCATTAAAATATTCATGAAAAATAGAAATTCCACTAAAATACAATAAAAACTGCTGTGTCTCATTCTAGCAGTATAACAAGACATGTCGGCATTGATTTGGAGTCGATGGCTCAAATGACCTGGGAGCTATTGAAAAAATCGGGCGGTGTATTCGCCAAAAATGCAGATTTTTCATTCAAATATTCATGAAAAATAGAAATTCCACTAAAATACAATAAAAACTGCTGTGTCTCATTCTACCAGTATAACAAGACATGTCGGCATTGATTTGGAGTCGATGGCTCAAATGACCTGGGAGCTATTGAAAAAATCGGGCGGTGTATTCGCCAAAAATGCTGATTTTTCATTAAAATATTCATGAAAAATAGAAATTCCACTAAAATCCAATAAAAACTGCTGTGTCTCATTCTACCAGTATAACAAGACATGTCGGCATTGATTTGGAGTCGATGGCTCAAATGACCTGGGAGCTATTGAAAAAATCGGGCGGTGTATTCGCCAAAAATGCAGATTTTTCATTCAAATATTCATGAAAAATAGAAATTCCACTAAAATCCAATAAAAACTGCTGTGTCTCATTCTACCAGTATAACAAGACATGTCGGCATTGATTTGGAGTCGATGGCTCAAATGACCTGGGAGTTATTGAAAAAATCGGGTGGTGTATTCGCCAAAAATGCAGATTTTTCATTCAAATATTCATGAAAAATAGAAATTCCACCAAAATCCAATAAAAACTGCTGTGTCTCATTCTACCAGTATAACAAGACATGTCGGCATTGATTTGGAGTCGATGGCTCAAATGACCTGGGATCTATTGAAAGAATCGGGCGGTGTATTCGCCAAAAATGGTCATTTTTCATTCAAATATTCATGAAAAATAGAAATTCCACTAAAATCCAATAAAAACTGCTGTGTCTCATTCTACCAGTATAACAAGACATGTCGGCATTGATTTGGAGTCGATGGCTCAAATGACCTGGGAGCTATTGAAAAAATCGGGCGGTGTATTCGCCAAAAATGCAGATTTTTCATTAAAATATTCCTGAAAAATAGAAATTCCACTAAAATCCAATAAAAACTGCTGTGTCTCATTCTACCAGTATAACAAGACATGTCGGCATTGATTTGGAGTCGATGGCTCAAATGACCTGGGAGCTATTGAAAAAATCGGGTGGTGTATTCGCCAAAAATGCAGATTTTTCATTCAAATATTCATGAAAAATAGAAATTCCACTAAAATACAATAAAAACTGCTGTGTCTCATTCTAACAGTATAACAAGACATGTCGGCATTGATTTGGAGTCGATGGCTCAAATGACCTGGGAGCTATTGAAAAAATCGGGCGGTGTATTCGCCAAAAATGCAGATTTTTCATTGAAATATTCATGAAAAATAGAAATTCCACTAAAATACAATAAAAACTGCTGTGTCTCATTCTACCAGTATAACAAGACATGTCGGCATTGATTTGGAGTCGATGGCTCAAATGACCTGGGAGCTATTGAAAAAATCGGGCGGTGTATTCGCCAAAAATGGTCATTTTTCATTCAAATATTCATGAAAAATATAAATTCCACTAAAATCCAATAAAAACTGCTGTGTCTCATTCTACCAGTATAACAAGACATGTCGGCATTGATTTGGAGTCGATGGCTCAAATGACCTGGGAGTTATTGAAAAAATCGGGTGGTGTATTCGCCAAAAATGCAGATTTTTCATTCAAATATTCATGAAAAATAGAAATTCCACCAAAATCCAATAAAAACTGCTGTGTCTCATTCTACCAGTATAACAAGACATGTCGGCATTGATTTGGAGTCGATGGCTCAAATGACCTGGGAGCTATTGAAAGAATCGGGCGGTGTATTCGCCAAAAATGGTCATTTTTCATTCAAATATTCATGAAAAATAGAAATTCCACTAAAATCCAATAAAAACTGCTGTGTCTCATGCTACCAGTATAACAAGACATGTCGGCATTGATTTGGAGTCGATGGCTCAAATGACCTGGGAGCTATTGAAAAAATCGGGCGATGTATTCGCCAAAAATGCAGATTTTTAATTGAAATATTCATGAAAAATAGAAATTCCACTAAAATCCAATAAAAACTGCTGTGTCTCATTCTACCAGTATAACAAGACATGTCGGCATTGATTTGAAGTCGATGGCTCAAATGACCTGGGAGCTATTGAAAAAATCGGGCGGTGTATTCGCCAAAAATGCAGATTTTTCATTAAAATATTCCTGAAAAATAGAAATTCCACTAAAATCCAATAAAAACTGCTGTGTCTCATTCTACCAGTATAACAAGACATGTCGGCATTGATTTGGAGTCGATGGCTCAAATGACCTGGAAGCTATTGAAAAAATCGGGTGGTGTATTCGCCAAAAATGCAGATTTTTCATTCAAATATTCATGAAAAATAGAAATTCCACTAAAATCCAATAAAAACTGCTGTGTCTCATTCTACCAGTATAACAAGACATGTCGGCATTGATTTGGAGTCGATGGCTCAAATGACCTGGGAGCTATTGAAAAAATCGGGCGGTGTATTCGCCAAAAATGCAGATTTTTCATTAAAATATTCATGAAAAATAGAAATTCCACTAAAATCCAATAAAAACTGCTGTGTCTCATTCTACCAGTATAACAAGACATGTCGGCATTGATTTGGAGTCGATGGCTCAAATGACCTGGGAGCTATTGAAAAAATCGGGTGGTGTATTCGCCAAAAATGGTCATTTTTCATTCAAATATTCATGAAAAATAGAAATTCCACTAAAATCCAATAAAAACTGCTGTGTCTCATTCTACCAGTATAACAAGACATGTCGGCATTGATTTGGAGTCGATGGCTCAAATGACCTGGGAGCTATTGAAAAAATCGGGCGGTGTATTCGCCAAAAATGGTCATTTTTCATTCAAATATTCATGAAAAATAGAAATTCCACTAAAATACAAAAAAAACTGCTGTGTCTCATTCTACCAGTATAACAAGACATGTCGGCATTGATTTCGAGTCGATGGCTCAAATGACGTGGGAGCTATTGAAAAAATCGGGTGGTGTATTCGCCAAAAATGGTCATTTTTCATTCAAATATTCATGAAAAATAGAAATTCCACTAAAATCCAATAAAAACTGCTGTGTCTCATTCTACCAGTATAACAAGACATGTCGGCATTGATTTGGAGTCGATGGCTCAAATGACCTGGTAGCTATTGAAAAAATCGGGCGGTGTATTCGCCAAAAATGCAGATTTTTCATTAAAATATTCATGAAAAATAGAAATTCCACTAAAATACAATAAAAACTGCTGTGTCTCATTCTACCAGTATAACAAGACATGTCGGCATTGATTTGGAGTCGATGGCTCAAATGACCTGGGAGCTATTGAAAAAATCGGGCGGTGTATTCGCCAAAAATGCAGATTTTTCATTCAAATATTCATGAAAAATAGAAATTCCACTAAAATACAATAAAAACTGCTGTGTCTCATTCTACCAGTATAACAAGACATGTCGGCATTGATTTGGAGTCGATGGCTCAAATGACCTGGGAGCTATTGAAAAAATCGGGCGGTGTATTCGCCAAAAATGCTGATTTTTCATTAAAATATTCATGAAAAATAGAAATTCCACTAAAATCCAATAAAAACTGCTGTGTCTCATTCTACCAGTATAACAAGACATGTCGGCATTGATTTGGAGTCGATGGCTCAAATGACCTGGGAGCTATTGAAAAAATCGGGCGGTGTATTCGCCAAAAATGCAGATTTTTCATTCAAATATTCATGAAAAATAGAAATTCCACTAAAATCCAATAAAAACTGCTGTGTCTCATTCTACCAGTATAACAAGACATGTCGGCATTGATTTGGAGTCGATGGCTCAAATGACCTGGGAGTTATTGAAAAAATCGGGTGGTGTATTCGCCAAAAATGCAGATTTTTCATTCAAATATTCATGAAAAATAGAAATTCCACCAAAATCCAATAAAAACTGCTGTGTCTCATTCTACCAGTATAACAAGACATGTCGGCATTGATTTGGAGTCGATGGCTCAAATGACCTGGGATCTATTGAAAGAATCGGGCGGTGTATTCGCCAAAAATGGTCATTTTTCATTCAAATATTCATGAAAAATAGAAATTCCACTAAAATCCAATAAAAACTGCTGTGTCTCATTCTACCAGTATAACAAGACATGTCGGCATTGATTTGGAGTCGATGGCTCAAATGACCTGGGAGCTATTGAAAAAATCGGGCGGTGTATTCGCCAAAAATGCAGATTTTTCATTAAAATATTCCTGAAAAATAGAAATTCCACTAAAATCCAATAAAAACTGCTGTGTCTCATTCTACCAGTATAACAAGACATGTCGGCATTGATTTGGAGTCGATGGCTCAAATGACCTGGGAGCTATTGAAAAAATCGGGTGGTGTATTCGCCAAAAATGCAGATTTTTCATTCAAATATTCATGAAAAATAGAAATTCCACTAAAATACAATAAAAACTGCTGTGTCTCATTCTAACAGTATAACAAGACATGTCGGCATTGATTTGGAGTCGATGGCTCAAATGACCTGGGAGCTATTGAAAAAATCGGGCGGTGTATTCGCCAAAAATGGTCATTTTTCATTCAAATATTCATGAAAAATAGAAATTCCACTAAAATCCAATAAAAACTGCTGTGTCTCATTCTACCAGTATAACAAGACATGTCGGCATTGATTTGGAGTCGATGGCTCAAATGACCTGGGAGCTATTGAAAAAATCGGGCGGTGTATTCGCCAAAAATGGTCATTTTTCATTCAAATATTCATGAAAAATAGAAATTCCACTAAAATACAATAAAAACTGCTGTGTCTCATTCTACCAGTATAACAAGACATGTCGGCATTGATTTGGAGTCGATGGCTCAAATGACCTGGTAGCTATTGAAAAAATCGGGCGGTGTATTCGCCAAAAATGCAGATTTTTCATTAAAATATTCATGAAAAATAGAAATTCCACTAAAATCCAATAAAAACTGCTGTGTCTCATTCTACCAGTATAACAAGACATGTCGGCATTGATTTGGAGTCGATGGCTCAAATGACCTGGGAGCTATTGAAAAAATCGGGCGGTGTATTCGCCAAAAATGCAGATTTTTCATTCAAATATTCATGAAAAATAGAAATTCCACTAAAATACAATAAAAACTGCTGTGTCTCATTCTACCAGTATAACAAGACATGTCGGCATTGATTTCGAGTCGATGGCTCAAATGACCTGGGAGCTATTGAAAAAATCGGGTGGTGTATTCGCCAAAAATGGTCATTTTTCATTCAAATATTCATGAAAAATAGAAATTCCACTAAAATCCAATAAAAACTGCTGTGTCTCATTCTACCAGTATAACAAGACATGTCGGCATTGATTTGGAGTCGATGGCTCAAATGACCTGGGAGCTATTGAAAAAATCGGGCGGTGTATTCGCCAAAAATGGTCATTTTTCATTCAAATATTCATGAAAAATAGAAATTCCACTAAAATACAAAAAAAACTGCTGTGTCTCATTCTACCAGTATAACAAGACATGTCGGCATTGATTTCGAGTCGATGGCTCAAATGACGTGGGAGCTATTGAAAAAATCGGGTGGTGTATTCGCCAAAAATGGTCATTTTTCATTCAAATATTCATGAAAAATAGAAATTCCACTAAAATCCAATAAAAACTGCTGTGTCTCATTCTACCAGTATAACAAGACATGTCGGCATTGATTTGGAGTCGATGGCTCAAATGACCTGGGAGCTATTGAAAAAATCGGGCGGTGTATTCGCCAAAAATGCAGATTTTTCATTAAAATATTCATGAAAAATAGAAATTCCACTAAAATACAATAAAAACTGCTGTGTCTCATTCTACCAGTATAACAAGACATGTCGGCATTGATTTGGAGTCGATGGCTCAAATGACCTGGGAGCTATTGAAAAAATCGGGTGGTGTATTCGCCAAAAATGGTCATTTTTCATTCAAATATTCATGAAAAATAGAAATTCCACTAAAATCCAATAAAAACTGCTGTGTCTCATTCTACCAGTATAACAAGACATGTCGGCATTGATTTGGAGTCGATGGCTCAAATGACCTGGGAGCTATTGAAAAAATCGGGCGGTGTATTCGCCAAAAATGGTCATTTTTCATTCAAATATTCATGAAAAATAGAAATTCCACTAAAATACAAAAAAAACTGCTGTGTCTCATTCTACCAGTATAACAAGACATGTCGGCATTGATTTCGAGTCGATGGCTCAAATGACCTGGGAGCTATTGAAAAAATCGGGTGGTGTATTCGCCAAAAATGGTCATTTTTCATTCAAATATTCATGAAAAATAGAAATTCCACTAAAATCCAATAAAAACTGCTGTGTCTCATTCTACCAGTATAACAAGACATGTCGGCATTGATTTGGAGTCGATGGCTCAAATGACCTGGTAGCTATTGAAAAAATCGGGCGGTGTATTCGCCAAAAATGCAGATTTTTCATTAAAATATTCATGAAAAATAGAAATTCCACTAAAATACAATAAAAACTGCTGTGTCTCATTCTACCAGTATAACAAGACATGTCGGCATTGATTTGGAGTCGATGGCTCAAATGACCTGGGAGCTATTGAAAAAATCGGGCGGTGTATTCGCCAAAAATGCAGATTTTTCATTAAAATATTCATGAAAAATAGAAATTCCACTAAAATACAATAAAAACTGCTGTGTCTCATTCTAGCAGTATAACAAGACATGTCGGCATTGATTTGGAGTCGATGGCTCAAATGACCTGGGAGCTATTGAAAAAATCGGGCGGTGTATTCGCCAAAAATGCAGATTTTTCATTCAAATATTCATGAAAAATAGAAATTCCACTAAAATACAATAAAAACTGCTGTGTCTCATTCTACCAGTATAACAAGACATGTCGGCATTGATTTGGAGTCGATGGCTCAAATGACCTGGGAGCTATTGAAAAAATTCGGGCGGTGTATTCGCCAAAAATGCTGATTTTTCATTAAAATATTCATGAAAAATAGAAATTCCACTAAAATCCAATAAAAACTGCTGTGTCTCATTCTACCAGTATAACAAGACATGTCGGCATTGATTTGGAGTCGATGGCTCAAATGACCTGGGAGCTATTGAAAAAATCGGGCGGTGTATTCGCCAAAAATGCAGATTTTTCATTCAAATATTCATGAAAAATAGAAATTCCACTAAAATCCAATAAAAACTGCTGTGTCTCATTCTACCAGTATAACAAGACATGTCGGCATTGATTTGGAGTCGATGGCTCAAATGACCTGGGAGTTATTGAAAAAATCGGGTGGTGTATTCGCCAAAAATGCAGATTTTTCATTCAAATATTCATGAAAAATAGAAATTCCACCAAAATCCAATAAAAACTGCTGTGTCTCATTCTACCAGTATAACAAGACATGTCGGCATTGATTTGGAGTCGATGGCTCAAATGACCTGGGATCTATTGAAAGAATCGGGCGGTGTATTCGCCAAAAATGGTCATTTTTCATTCAAATATTCATGAAAAATAGAAATTCCACTAAAATCCAATAAAAACTGCTGTGTCTCATTCTACCAGTATAACAAGACATGTCGGCATTGATTTGGAGTCGATGGCTCAAATGACCTGGGATCTATTGAAAGAATCGGGCGGTGTATTCGCCAAAAATGGTCATTTTTCATTCAAATATTCATGAAAAATAGAAATTCCACTAAAATCCAATAAAAACTGCTGTGTCTCATTCTACCAGTATAACAAGACATGTCGGCATTGATTTGGAGTCGATGGCTCAAATGACCTGGGAGCTATTGAAAAAATCGGGCGGTGTATTCGCCAAAAATGCAGATTTTTCATTAAAATATTCCTGAAAAATAGAAATTCCACTAAAATCCAATAAAAACTGCTGTGTCTCATTCTACCAGTATAACAAGACATGTCGGCATTGATTTGGAGTCGATGGCTCAAATGACCTGGAAGCTATTGAAAAAATCGGGTGGTGTATTCGCCAAAAATGGTCATTTTTCATTCAAATATTCATGAAAAATAGAAATTCCACTAAAATCCAATAAAAACTGCTGTGTCTCATTCTACCAGTATAACAAGACATGTCGGCATTGATTTGGAGTCGATGGCTCAAATGACCTGGGAGCTATTGAAAAAATCGGGTGGTGTATTCGCCAAAAATGCAGATTTTTCATTCAAATATTCATGAAAAATAGAAATTCCACTAAAATACAATAAAAACTGCTGTGTCTCATTCTAACAGTATAACAAGACATGTCGGCATTGATTTGGAGTCGATGGCTCAAATGACCAGGGAGCTATTGAAAAAATCGGGCGGTGTATTCGCCAAAAATGGTCATTTTTCATTCAAATATTCATGAAAAATAGAAATTCCACTAAAATCCAATAAAAACTGCTGTGTCTCATTCTACCAGTATAACAAGACATGTCGGCATTGATTTGGAGTCGATGGCTCAAATGACCTGGGAGCTATTGAAAAAATCGGGCGGTGTATTCGCCAAAAATGGTCATTTTTCATTCAAATATTCATGAAAAATAGAAATTCCACTAAAATACAAAAAAAACTGCTGTGTCTCATTCTACCAGTATAACAAGACATGTCGGCATTGATTTCGAGTCGATGGCTCAAATGACGTGGGAGCTATTGAAAAAATCGGGTGGTGTATTCGCCAAAAATGGTCATTTTTCATTCAAATATTCATGAAAAATAGAAATTCCACTAAAATCCAATAAAAACTGCTGTGTCTCATTCTACCAGTATAACAAGACATGTCGGCATTGATTTGGAGTCGATGGCTCAAATGACCTGGTAGCTATTGAAAAAATCGGGCGGTGTATTCGCCAAAAATGCAGATTTTTCATTAAAATATTCATGAAAAATAGAAATTCCACTAAAATCCAATAAAAACTGCTGTGTCTCATTCTACCAGTATAACAAGACATGTCGGCATTGATTTGGAGTCGATGGCTCAAATGACCTGGGAGCTATTGAAAAAATCGGGCGGTGTATTCGCCAAAAATGCAGATTTTTCATTAAAATATTCATGAAAAATAGAAATTCCACTAAAATACAATAAAAACTGCTGTGTCTCATTCTACCAGTATAACAAGACATGTCGGCATTGATTTCGAGTCGATGGCTCAAATGACCTGGGAGCTATTGAAAAAATCGGGTGGTGTATTCGCCAAAAATGGTCATTTTTCATTCAAATATTCATGAAAAATAGAAATTCCACTAAAATCCAATAAAAACTGCTGTGTCTCATTCTACCAGTATAACAAGACATGTCGGCATTGATTTGGAGTCGATGGCTCAAATGACCTGGGAGCTATTGAAAAAATCGGGCGGTGTATTCGCCAAAAATGGTCATTTTTCATTCAAATATTCATGAAAAATAGAAATTCCACTAAAATACAAAAAAAACTGCTGTGTCTCATTCTACCAGTATAACAAGACATGTCGGCATTGATTTCGAGTCGATGGCTCAAATGACGTGGGAGCTATTGAAAAAATCGGGTGGTGTATTCGCCAAAAATGGTCATTTTTCATTCAAATATTCATGAAAAATAGAAATTCCACTAAAATCCAATAAAAACTGCTGTGTCTCATTCTACCAGTATAACAAGACATGTCGGCATTGATTTGGAGTCGATGGCTCAAATGACCTGGTAGCTATTGAAAAAATCGGGCGGTGTATTCGCCAAAAATGGTCATTTTTCATTCAAATATTCATGAAAAATAGAAATTCCACTAAAATACAATAAAAACTGCTGTGTCTCATTCTACCAGTATAACAAGACATGTCGGCATTGATTTGGAGTCGATGGCTCAAATGACCTGGTAGCTATTGAAAAAATCGGGCGGTGTATTCGCCAAAAATGCAGATTTTTCATTAAAATATTCATGAAAAATAGAAATTCCACTAAAATCCAATAAAAACTGCTGTGTCTCATTCTACCAGTATAACAAGACATGTCGGCATTGATTTGGAGTCGATGGCTCAAATGACCTGGGAGCTATTGAAAAAATCGGGCGGTGTATTCGCCAAAAATGCAGATTTTTCATTAAAATATTCATGAAAAATAGAAATTCCACTAAAATACAATAAAAACTGCTGTGTCTCATTCTACCAGTATAACAAGACATGTCGGCATTGATTTCGAGTCGATGGCTCAAATGACCTGGGAGCTATTGAAAAAATCGGGTGGTGTATTCGCCAAAAATGGTCATTTTTCATTCAAATATTCATGAAAAATAGAAATTCCACTAAAATCCAATAAAAACTGCTGTGTCTCATTCTACCAGTATAACAAGACATGTCGGCATTGATTTGGAGTCGATGGCTCAAATGACCTGGGAGCTATTGAAAAAATCGGGCGGTGTATTCGCCAAAAATGGTCATTTTTCATTCAAATATTCATGAAAAATAGAAATTCCACTAAAATACAAAAAAAACTGCTGTGTCT
Organism: Pagrus major; assembly: GCF_040436345.1. Taxonomy (NCBI): domain Eukaryota; kingdom Metazoa; phylum Chordata; class Actinopteri; order Spariformes; family Sparidae; genus Pagrus; species Pagrus major. The sequence continues at coordinate 7,422,133 of NC_133237.1, forward strand.
CATTCTACCAGTATAACAAGACATGTCGGCATTGATTTCGAGTCGATGGCTCAAATGACGTGGGAGCTATTGAAAAAATCGGGTGGTGTATTCGCCAAAAATGGTCATTTTTCATTCAAATATTCATGAAAAATAGAAATTCCACTAAAATCCAATAAAAACTGCTGTGTCTCATTCTACCAGTATAACAAGACATGTCGGCATTGATTTGGAGTCGATGGCTCAAATGACCTGGTAGCTATTGAAAAAATCGGGCGGTGTATTCGCCAAAAATGCAGATTTTTCATTAAAATATTCATGAAAAATAGAAATTCCACTAAAATACAATAAAAACTGCTGTGTCTCATTCTACCAGTATAACAAGACATGTCGGCATTGATTTGGAGTCGATGGCTCAAATGACCTGGGAGCTATTGAAAAAATCGGGCGGTGTATTCGCCAAAAATGCAGATTTTTCATTAAAATATTCATGAAAAATAGAAATTCCACTAAAATACAATAAAAACTGCTGTGTCTCATTCTACCAGTATAACAAGACATGTCGGCATTGATTTGGAGTCGATGGCTCAAATGACCTGGGAGCTATTGAAAAAATCGGGCGGTGTATTCGCCAAAAATGCAGATTTTTCATTCAAATATTCATGAAAAATAGAAATTCCACTAAAATCCAATAAAAACTGCTGTGTCTCATTCTACCAGTATAACAAGACATGTCGGCATTGATTTGGAGTCGATGGCTCAAATGACCTGGGAGCTATTGAAAAAATCGGGCGGTGTATTCGCCAAAAATGCAGATTTTTCATTCAAATATTCATGAAAAATAGAAATTCCACTAAAATCCAATAAAAACTGCTGTGTCTCATTCTACCAGTATAACAAGACATGTCGGCATTGATTTGGAGTCGATGGCTCAAATGACCTGAGAGCTATTGAAAAAATCGGGTGGTGTATTCGCCAAAAATGCTAATTTTTCATTTAAATATTCATGAAAAATAGAAATTCCACTAAAATCCAATAAAAACTGCTGTGTCTCATTCTACTAGTATAACAAGACATGTCGGCATTGATTTGGAGTCGATGGCTCAAATGACCTGGGAGCTATTGAAAAAATCGGGCGGTGTATTCGCCAAAAATGGTCATTTTTCATTCAAATATTCATGAAAAATAGAAATTCCACTAAAATCCAATAAAAACTGCTGTGTCTCATTCTACCAGTATAACAAGACATGTCGGCATTGATTTGGAGTCGATGGCTCAAATGACATGGGAGCTATTGAAAAAATCGGGTGGTGTATTCGCCAAAAATGCTGATTTTTCATTAAAATATTCATGAAAAATAGAAATTCCATTTAAATACAATAAAAACTGCTGTGTCTCATTCTACCAGTATAACAAGACATGTCGGCATTGATTTGGAGTCGATGGCTCAAATGACCTGGGAGCTATTGAAAAAATCGGGCGGTGTATTCGCCAAAAATGGTCATTTTTCATTCAAATATTCATGAAAAATAGAAATTCCACTAAAATACAAAAAAAACTGCTGTGTCTCATTCTACCAGTATAACAAGACATGTCGGCATTGATTTCGAGTCGATGGCTCAAATGACGTGGGAGCTATTGAAAAAATCGGGTGGTGTATTCGCCAAAAATGGTCATTTTTCATTCAAATATTCATGAAAAATAGAAATTCCACTAAAATCCAATAAAAACTGCTGTGTCTCATTCTACCAGTATAACAAGACATGTCGGCATTGATTTGGAGTCGATGGCTCAAATGACCTGGTAGCTATTGAAAAAATCGGGCGGTGTATTCGCCAAAAATGCAGATTTTTCATTAAAATATTCATGAAAAATAGAAATTCCACTAAAATACAATAAAAACTGCTGTGTCTCATTCTACCAGTATAACAAGACATGTCGGCATTGATTTGGAGTCGATGGCTCAAATGACCTGGGAGCTATTGAAAAAATCGGGCGGTGTATTCGCCAAAAATGCAGATTTTTCATTAAAATATTCATGAAAAATAGAAATTCCACTAAAATACAATAAAAACTGCTGTGTCTCATTCTACCAGTATAACAAGACATGTCGGCATTGATTTGGAGTCGATGGCTCAAATGACCTGGGAGCTATTGAAAAAATCGGGCGGTGTATTCGCCAAAAATGCAGATTTTTCATTCAAATATTCATGAAAAATAGAAATTCCACTAAAATCCAATAAAAACTGCTGTGTCTCATTCTACCAGTATAACAAGACATGTCGGCATTGATTTGGAGTCGATGGCTCAAATGACCTGGGAGCTATTGAAAAAATCGGGCGGTGTATTCGCCAAAAATGCAGATTTTTCATTCAAATATTCATGAAAAATAGAAATTCCACTAAAATCCAATAAAAACTGCTGTGTCTCATTCTACCAGTATAACAAGACATGTCGGCATTGATTTGGAGTCGATGGCTCAAATGACCTGAGAGCTATTGAAAAAATCGGGTGGTGTATTCGCCAAAAATGCTAATTTTTCATTTAAATATTCATGAAAAATAGAAATTCCACTAAAATCCAATAAAAACTGCTGTGTCTCATTCTACTAGTATAACAAGACATGTCGGCATTGATTTGGAGTCGATGGCTCAAATGACCTGGGAGCTATTGAAAAAATCGGGCGGTGTATTCGCCAAAAATGGTCATTTTTCATTCAAATATTCATGAAAAATAGAAATTCCACTAAAATCCAATAAAAACTGCTGTGTCTCATTCTACCAGTATAACAAGACATGTCGGCATTGATTTGGAGTCGATGGCTCAAATGACATGGGAGCTATTGAAAAAATCGGGTGGTGTATTCGCCAAAAATGCTGATTTTTCATTAAAATATTCATGAAAAATAGAAATTCCATTTAAATACAATAAAAACTGCTGTGTCTCATTCTACCAGTATAACAAGACATGTCGGCATTGATTTGGAGTCGATGGCTCAAATGACCTGGGAGCTATTGAAAAAATCGGGCGGTGTATTCGCCAAAAATGGTCATTTTTCATTCAAATATTCATGAAAAATAGAAATTCCACTAAAATACAAAAAAAACTGCTGTGTCTCATTCTACCAGTATAACAAGACATGTCGGCATTGATTTCGAGTCGATGGCTCAAATGACGTGGGAGCTATTGAAAAAATCGGGTGGTGTATTCGCCAAAAATGGTCATTTTTCATTCAAATATTCATGAAAAATAGAAATTCCACTAAAATCCAATAAAAACTGCTGTGTCTCATTCTACCAGTATAACAAGACATGTCGGCATTGATTTGGAGTCGATGGCTCAAATGACCTGGTAGCTATTGAAAAAATCGGGCGGTGTATTCTCCAAAAATGCAGATTTTTCATTAAAATATTCATGAAAAATAGAAATTCCACTAAAATACAATAAAAACTGCTGTGTCTCATTCTACCAGTATAACAAGACATGTCGGCATTGATTTGGAGTCGATGGCTCAAATGACCTGGGAGCTATTGAAAAAATCGGGCGGTGTATTCACCAAAAATGCAGATTTTTCATTAAAATATTCATGAAAAATAGAAATTCCACTAAAATCCAATAAAAACTGCTGTGTCTCATTCTACCAGTATAACAAGACATGTCGGCATTGATTTGGAGTCGATGGCTCAAATGACCTGAGAGCTATTGAAAAAATCGGGTGGTGTATTCGCCAAAAATGCTAATTTTTCATTCAAATATTCATGAAAAATAGAAATTCCACTAAAATCCAATAAAAACTGCTGTGTCTCATTCTACCAGTATAACAAGACATGTCGGCATTGATTTGGAGTCGATGGCTCAAATGACCTGGGAGCTATTGAAAAAATCGGGCGGTGTATTCGCCAAAAATGCAGATTTTTCATTCAAATATTCATGAAAAATAGAAATTCCACTAAAATCCAATAAAAACTGCTGTGTCTCATTCTACCAGTATAACAAGACATGTCGGCATTGATTTGGAGTCGATGGCTCAAATGACCTGGGAGCTATTGAAAAAATCGGGCGGTGTATTCGCCAAAAATGGTCATTTTTCATTCAAATATTCATGAAAAATAGAAATTCCACTAAAATACAAAAAAAACTGCTGTGTCTCATTCTACCAGTATAACAAGACATGTCGGCATTGATTTCGAGTCGATGGCTCAAATGACGTGGGAGCTATTGAAAAAATCGGGTGGTGTATTCGCCAAAAATGGTCATTTTTCATTCAAATATTCATGAAAAATAGAAATTCCACTAAAATCCAATAAAAACTGCTGTGTCTCATTCTACCAGTATAACAAGACATGTCGGCATTGATTTGGAGTCGATGGCTCAAATGACCTGGTAGCTATTGAAAAAATCGGGCGGTGTATTCGCCAAAAATGGTCATTTTTCATTCAAATATTCATGAAAAATAGAAATTCCACTAAAATACAATAAAAACTGCTGTGTCTCATTCTACCAGTATAACAAGACATGTCGGCATTGATTTGGAGTCGATGGCTCAAATGACCTGGTAGCTATTGAAAAAATCGGGCGGTGTATTCGCCAAAAATGCAGATTTTTCATTAAAATATTCATGAAAAATAGAAATTCCACTAAAATCCAATAAAAACTGCTGTGTCTCATTCTACCAGTATAACAAGACATGTCGGCATTGATTTGGAGTCGATGGCTCAAATGACCTGGGAGCTATTGAAAAAATCGGGCGGTGTATTCGCCAAAAATGCAGATTTTTCATTAAAATATTCATGAAAAATAGAAATTCCACTAAAATACAATAAAAACTGCTGTGTCTCATTCTACCAGTATAACAAGACATGTCGGCATTGATTTCGAGTCGATGGCTCAAATGACCTGGGAGCTATTGAAAAAATCGGGTGGTGTATTCGCCAAAAATGGTCATTTTTCATTCAAATATTCATGAAAAATAGAAATTCCACTAAAATCCAATAAAAACTGCTGTGTCTCATTCTACCAGTATAACAAGACATGTCGGCATTGATTTGGAGTCGATGGCTCAAATGACCTGGGAGCTATTGAAAAAATCGGGCGGTGTATTCGCCAAAAATGGTCATTTTTCATTCAAATATTCATGAAAAATAGAAATTCCACTAAAATACAAAAAAAACTGCTGTGTCTCATTCTACCAGTATAACAAGACATGTCGGCATTGATTTCGAGTCGATGGCTCAAATGACGTGGGAGCTATTGAAAAAATCGGGTGGTGTATTCGCCAAAAATGGTCATTTTTCATTCAAATATTCATGAAAAATAGAAATTCCACTAAAATCCAATAAAAACTGCTGTGTCTCATTCTACCAGTATAACAAGACATGTCGGCATTGATTTGGAGTCGATGGCTCAAATGACCTGGTAGCTATTGAAAAAATCGGGCGGTGTATTCGCCAAAAATGCAGATTTTTCATTAAAATATTCATGAAAAATAGAAATTCCACTAAAATACAATAAAAACTGCTGTGTCTCATTCTACCAGTATAACAAGACATGTCGGCATTGATTTGGAGTCGATGGCTCAAATGACCTGGGAGCTATTGAAAAAATCGGGCGGTGTATTCGCCAAAAATGCAGATTTTTCATTAAAATATTCATGAAAAATAGAAATTCCACTAAAATACAATAAAAACTGCTGTGTCTCATTCTACCAGTATAACAAGACATGTCGGCATTGATTTGGAGTCGATGGCTCAAATGACCTGGGAGCTATTGAAAAAATCGGGCGGTGTATTCGCCAAAAATGCAGATTTTTCATTCAAATATTCATGAAAAATAGAAATTCCACTAAAATACAATAAAAACTGCTGTGTCTCATTCTACCAGTATAACAAGACATGTCGGCATTGATTTGGAGTCGATGGCTCAAATGACCTGGGAGCTATTGAAAAAATCGGGCGGTGTATTCGCCAAAAATGCTGATTTTTCATTAAAATATTCATGAAAAATAGAAATTCCACTAAAATCCAATAAAAACTGCTGTGTCTCATTCTACCAGTATAACAAGACATGTCGGCATTGATTTGGAGTCGATGGCTCAAATGACCTGGGAGCTATTGAAAAAATCGGGCGGTGTATTCGCCAAAAATGCAGATTTTTCATTCAAATATTCATGAAAAATAGAAATTCCACTAAAATCCAATAAAAACTGCTGTGTCTCATTCTACCAGTATAACAAGACATGTCGGCATTGATTTGGAGTCGATGGCTCAAATGACCTGAGAGCTATTGAAAAAATCGGGTGGTGTATTCGCCAAAAATGCTAATTTTTCATTTAAATATTCATGAAAAATAGAAATTCCACTAAAATCCAATAAAAACTGCTGTGTCTCATTCTACTAGTATAACAAGACATGTCGGCATTGATTTGGAGTCGATGGCTCAAATGACCTGGGAGCTATTGAAAAAATCGGGCGGTGTATTCGCCAAAAATGGTCATTTTTCATTCAAATATTCATGAAAAATAGAAATTCCACTAAAATCCAATAAAAACTGCTGTGTCTCATTCTACCAGTATAACAAGACATGTCGGCATTGATTTGGAGTCGATGGCTCAAATGACATGGGAGCTATTGAAAAAATCGGGTGGTGTATTCGCCAAAAATGCTGATTTTTCATTAAAATATTCATGAAAAATAGAAATTCCATTTAAATACAATAAAAACTGCTGTGTCTCATTCTACCAGTATAACAAGACATGTCGGCATTGATTTGGAGTCGATGGCTCAAATGACCTGGGAGCTATTGAAAAAATCGGGCGGTGTATTCGCCAAAAATGGTCATTTTTCATTCAAATATTCATGAAAAATAGAAATTCCACTAAAATACAAAAAAAACTGCTGTGTCTCATTCTACCAGTATAACAAGACATGTCGGCATTGATTTCGAGTCGATGGCTCAAATGACGTGGGAGCTATTGAAAAAATCGGGTGGTGTATTCGCCAAAAATGGTCATTTTTCATTCAAATATTCATGAAAAATAGAAATTCCACTAAAATCCAATAAAAACTGCTGTGTCTCATTCTACCAGTATAACAAGACATGTCGGCATTGATTTGGAGTCGATGGCTCAAATGACCTGGTAGCTATTGAAAAAATCGGGCGGTGTATTCTCCAAAAATGCAGATTTTTCATTAAAATATTCATGAAAAATAGAAATTCCACTAAAATACAATAAAAACTGCTGTGTCTCATTCTACCAGTATAACAAGACATGTCGGCATTGATTTGGAGTCGATGGCTCAAATGACCTGGGAGCTATTGAAAAAATCGGGCGGTGTATTCGCCAAAAATGCAGATTTTTCATTAAAATATTCATGAAAAATAGAAATTCCACTAAAATCCAATAAAAACTGCTGTGTCTCATTCTACCAGTATAACAAGACATGTCGGCATTGATTTGGAGTCGATGGCTCAAATGACCTGAGAGCTATTGAAAAAATCGGGTGGTGTATTCGCCAAAAATGCTAATTTTTCATTCAAATATTCATGAAAAATAGAAATTCCACTAAAATCCAATAAAAACTGCTGTGTCTCATTCTACTAGTATAACAAGACATGTCGGCATTGATTTGGAGTCGATGGCTCAAATGACCTGGGAGCTATTGAAAAAATCGGGCGGTGTATTCGCCAAAAATGGTCATTTTTCATTCAAATATTCATGAAAAATAGAAATTCCACTAAAATACAATAAAAACTGCTGTGTCTCATTCTACCAGTATAACAAGACATGTCGGCATTGATTTGGAGTCGATGGCTCAAATGACCTGGGAGCTATTGAAAAAATCGGGTGGTGTATTCGCCAAAAATGGTCATTTTTCATTCAAATATTCATGAAAAATAGAAATTCCACTAAAATACAATAAAAACTGCTGTGTCTCATTCTACCAGTATAACAAGACATGTCGGCATTGATTTGGAGTCGATGGCTCAAATGACCTGGGAGCTATTGAAAAAATCGGGCGGTGTATTCGCCAAAAATGCAGATTTTTCATTAAAATATTCATGAAAAATAGAAATTCCACTAAAATACAATAAAAACTGCTGTGTCTCATTCTACCAGTATAACAAGACATGTCGGCATTGATTTGGAGTCGATGGCTCAAATGACCTGGGAGCTATTGAAAAAATCGGGCGGTGTATTCGCCAAAAATGCAGATTTTTCATTCAAATATTCATGAAAAATAGAAATTCCACTAAAATACAATAAAAACTGCTGTGTCTCATTCTACCAGTATAACAAGACATGTCGGCATTGATTTGGAGTCGATGGCTCAAATGACCTGGGAGCTATTGAAAAAATCGGGCGGTGTATTCGCCAAAAATGCTGATTTTTCATTAAAATATTCATGAAAAATAGAAATTCCACTAAAATCCAATAAAAACTGCTGTGTCTCATTCTACCAGTATAACAAGACATGTCGGCATTGATTTGGAGTCGATGGCTCAAATGACCTGGGAGCTATTGAAAAAATCGGGCGGTGTATTCGCCAAAAATGCAGATTTTTCATTCAAATATTCATGAAAAATAGAAATTCCACTAAAATCCAATAAAAACTGCTGTGTCTCATTCTACCAGTATAACAAGACATGTCGGCATTGATTTGGAGTCGATGGCTCAAATGACCTGAGAGCTATTGAAAAAATCGGGTGGTGTATTCGCCAAAAATGCTAATTTTTCATTTAAATATTCATGAAAAATAGAAATTCCACTAAAATCCAATAAAAACTGCTGTGTCTCATTCTACTAGTATAACAAGACATGTCGGCATTGATTTGGAGTCGATGGCTCAAATGACCTGGGAGCTATTGAAAAAATCGGGCGGTGTATTCGCCAAAAATGGTCATTTTTCATTCAAATATTCATGAAAAATAGAAATTCCACTAAAATCCAATAAAAACTGCTGTGTCTCATTCTACCAGTATAACAAGACATGTCGGCATTGATTTGGAGTCGATGGCTCAAATGACATGGGAGCTATTGAAAAAATCGGGTGGTGTATTCGCCAAAAATGCTGATTTTTCATTAAAATATTCATGAAAAATAGAAATTCCATTTAAATACAATAAAAACTGCTGTGTCTCATTCTACCAGTATAACAAGACATGTCGGCATTGATTTGGAGTCGATGGCTCAAATGACCTGGGAGCTATTGAAAAAATCGGGCGGTGTATTCGCCAAAAATGGTCATTTTTCATTCAAATATTCATGAAAAATAGAAATTCCACTAAAATACAAAAAAAACTGCTGTGTCTCATTCTACCAGTATAACAAGACATGTCGGCATTGATTTCGAGTCGATGGCTCAAATGACGTGGGAGCTATTGAAAAAATCGGGTGGTGTATTCGCCAAAAATGGTCATTTTTCATTCAAATATTCATGAAAAATAGAAATTCCACTAAAATCCAATAAAAACTGCTGTGTCTCATTCTACCAGTATAACAAGACATGTCGGCATTGATTTGGAGTCGATGGCTCAAATGACCTGGTAGCTATTGAAAAAATCGGGCGGTGTATTCGCCAAAAATGCAGATTTTTCATTAAAATATTCATGAAAAATAGAAATTCCACTAAAATACAATAAAAACTGCTGTGTCTCATTCTACCAGTATAACAAGACATGTCGGCATTGATTTGGAGTCGATGGCTCAAATGACCTGGGAGCTATTGAAAAAATCGGGCGGTGTATTCGCCAAAAATGCAGATTTTTCATTAAAATATTCATGAAAAATAGAAATTCCACTAAAATCCAATAAAAACTGCTGTGTCTCATTCTACCAGTATAACAAGACATGTCGGCATTGATTTGGAGTCGATGGCTCAAATGACCTGAGAGCTATTGAAAAAATCGGGTGGTGTATTCGCCAAAAATGCTAATTTTTCATTCAAATATTCATGAAAAATAGAAATTCCACTAAAATCCAATAAAAACTGCTGTGTCTCATTCTACTAGTATAACAAGACATGTCGGCATTGATTTGGAGTCGATGGCTCCAATGACCTGGGAGCTATTGAAAAAATCGGGCGGTGTATTCGCCAAAAATGGTCATTTTTCATTCAAATATTCATGAAAAATAGAAATTCCACTAAAATACAATAAAAACTGCTGTGTCTCATTCTACCAGTATAACAAGACATGTCGGCATTGATTTGGAGTCGATGGCTCAAATGACCTGGGAGCTATTGAAAAAATCGGGTGGTGTATTCGCCAAAAATGGTCATTTTTCATTCAAATATTCATGAAAAATAGAAATTCCACTAAAATACAATAAAAACTGCTGTGTCTCATTCTACCAGTATAACAAGACATGTCGGCATTGATTTGGAGTCGATGGCTCAAATGACATGGGAGCTATTGAAAAAATCGGGCGGTGTATTCGCCAAAAATGCTGATTTTTCATTAAAATATTCATGAAAAATAGAAATTCCACTAAAATACAATAAAAACTGCTGTGTCTCATTCTACCAGTATAACAAGACATGTCGGCATTGATTTGGAGTCGATGGCTCAAATGACCTGGGAGTTATTGAAAAAATCGGGTGGTGTATTCGCCAAAAATGCAGATTTTTCATTCAAATATTCCTGAAAAATAGAAATTCCACTAAAATCCAATAAAAACTGCTGTGTCTCATTCTACCAGTATAACAAGACATGTCGGCATTGATTTGGAGTCGATGGCTCAAATGACCTGGAAGCTATTGAAAAAATCGGGTGGTGTATTCGCCAAAAATGGTCATTTTTCATTCAAATATTCATGAAAAATAGAAATTCCACTAAAATCCAATAAAAACTGCTGTGTCTCATTCTACCAGTATAACAAGACATGTCGGCATTGATTTGGAGTCGATGGCTCAAATGACCTGGGAGCTATTGAAAAAATCGGGTGGTGTATTCGCCAAAAATGCAGATTTTTCATTCAAATATTCATGAAAAATAGAAATTCCACTAAAATACAATAAAAACTGCTGTGTCTCATTCTAACAGTATAACAAGACATGTCGGCATTGATTTGGAGTCGATGGCTCAAATGACCTGGGAGCTATTGAAAAAATCGGGCGGTGTATTCGCCAAAAATGGTCATTTTTCATTCAAATATTCATGAAAAATAGAAATTCCACTAAAATCCAATAAAAACTGCTGTGTCTCATTCTACCAGTATAACAAGACATGTCGGCATTGATTTGGAGTCGATGGCTCAAATGACCTGGGAGCTATTGAAAAAATCGGGCGGTGTATTCGCCAAAAATGCAGATTTTTCATTCAAATATTCATGAAAAATAGAAATTCCACTAAAATACAAAAAAAACTGCTGTGTCTCATTCTACCAGTATAACAAGACATGTCGGCATTGATTTCGAGTCGATGGCTCAAATGACGTGGGAGCTATTGAAAAAATCGGGTGGTGTATTCGCCAAAAATGGTCATTTTTCATTCAAATATTCATGAAAAATAGAAATTCCACTAAAATCCAATAAAAACTGCTGTGTCTCATTCTACCAGTATAACAAGACATGTCGGCATTGATTTGGAGTCGATGGCTCAAATGACCTGGGAGCTATTGAAAAAATCGGGCGGTGTATTCGCCAAAAATGCAGATTTTTCATTCAAATATTCATGAAAAATAGAAATTCCACTAAAATACAAAAAAAACTGCTGTGTCTCATTCTACCAGTATAACAAGACATGTCGGCATTGATTTCGAGTCGATGGCTCAAATGACGTGGGAGCTATTGAAAAAATCGGGTGGTGTATTCGCCAAAAATGGTCATTTTTCATTCAAATATTCATGAAAAATAGAAATTCCACTAAAATCCAATAAAAACTGCTGTGTCTCATTCTACCAGTATAACAAGACATGTCGGCATTGATTTGGAGTCGATGGCTCAAATGACCTGGTAGCTATTGAAAAAATCGGGCGGTGTATTCGCCAAAAATGCAGATTTTTCATTCAAATATTCATGAAAAATAGAAATTCCACTAAAATCCAATAAAAACTGCTGTGTCTCATTCTACCAGTATAACAAGACATGTCGGCATTGATTTGGAGTCGATGGCTCAAATGACCTGGGAGCTATTGAAAAAATCGGGCGGTGTATTCGCCAAAAATGCAGATTTTTCATTAAAATATTCATGAAAAATAGAAATTCCACTAAAATACAATAAAAACTGCTGTGTCTCATTCTACCAGTATAACAAGACATGTCGGCATTGATTTCGAGTCGATGGCTCAAATGACCTGGGAGCTATTGAAAAAATCGGGTGGTGTATTCGCCAAAAATGGTCATTTTTCATTCAAATATTCATGAAAAATAGAAATTCCACTAAAATCCAATAAAAACTGCTGTGTCTCATTCTACCAGTATAACAAGACATGTCGGCATTGATTTGGAGTCGATGGCTCAAATGACCTGGGAGCTATTGAAAAAATCGGGCGGTGTATTCGCCAAAAATGGTCATTTTTCATTCAAATATTCATGAAAAATAGAAATTCCACTAAAATACAAAAAAAACTGCTGTGTCTCATTCTACCAGTATAACAAGACATGTCGGCATTGATTTCGAGTCGATGGCTCAAATGACGTGGGAGCTATTGAAAAAATCGGGTGGTGTATTCGCCAAAAATGGTCATTTTTCATTCAAATATTCATGAAAAATAGAAATTCCACTAAAATCCAATAAAAACTGCTGTGTCTCATTCTACCAGTATAACAAGACATGTCGGCATTGATTTGGAGTCGATGGCTCAAATGACCTGGTAGCTATTGAAAAAATCGGGCGGTGTATTCGCCAAAAATGGTCATTTTTCATTCAAATATTCATGAAAAATAGAAATTCCACTAAAATACAATAAAAACTGCTGTGTCTCATTCTACCAGTATAACAAGACATGTCGGCATTGATTTGGAGTCGATGGCTCAAATGACCTGGTAGCTATTGAAAAAATCGGGCGGTGTATTCGCCAAAAATGCAGATTTTTCATTAAAATATTCATGAAAAATAGAAATTCCACTAAAATCCAATAAAAACTGCTGTGTCTCATTCTACCAGTATAACAAGACATGTCGGCATTGATTTGGAGTCGATGGCTCAAATGACCTGGGAGCTATTGAAAAAATCGGGCGGTGTATTCGCCAAAAATGCAGATTTTTCATTAAAATATTCATGAAAAATAGAAATTCCACTAAAATACAATAAAAACTGCTGTGTCTCATTCTACCAGTATAACAAGACATGTCGGCATTGATTTGGAGTCGATGGCTCAAATGACCTGGTAGCTATTGAAAAAATCGGGCGGTGTATTCGCCAAAAATGCAGATTTTTCATTAAAATATTCATGAAAAATAGAAATTCCACTAAAATCCAATAAAAACTGCTGTGTCTCATTCTACCAGTATAACAAGACATGTCGGCATTGATTTGGAGTCGATGGCTCAAATGACCTGGGAGCTATTGAAAAAATCGGGCGGTGTATTCGCCAAAAATGCAGATTTTTCATTAAAATATTCATGAAAAATAGAAATTCCACTAAAATACAATAAAAACTGCTGTGTCTCATTCTACCAGTATAACAAGACATGTCGGCATTGATTTCGAGTCGATGGCTCAAATGACCTGGGAGCTATTGAAAAAATCGGGTGGTGTATTCGCCAAAAATGGTCATTTTTCATTCAAATATTCATGAAAAATAGAAATTCCACTAAAATCCAATAAAAACTGCTGTGTCTCATTCTACCAGTATAACAAGACATGTCGGCATTGATTTGGAGTCGATGGCTCAAATGACCTGGGAGCTATTGAAAAAATCGGGCGGTGTATTCGCCAAAAATGGTCATTTTTCATTCAAATATTCATGAAAAATAGAAATTCCACTAAAATACAAAAAAAACTGCTGTGTCTCATTCTACCAGTATAACAAGACATGTCGGCATTGATTTCGAGTCGATGGCTCAAATGACGTGGGAGCTATTGAAAAAATCGGGTGGTGTATTCGCCAAAAATGGTCATTTTTCATTCAAATATTCATGAAAAATAGAAATTCCACTAAAATCCAATAAAAACTGCTGTGTCTCATTCTACCAGTATAACAAGACATGTCGGCATTGATTTGGAGTCGATGGCTCAAATGACCTGGTAGCTATTGAAAAAATCGGGCGGTGTATTCGCCAAAAATGCAGATTTTTCATTAAAATATTCATGAAAAATAGAAATTCCACTAAAATACAATAAAAACTGCTGTGTCTCATTCTACCAGTATAACAAGACATGTCGGCATTGATTTGGAGTCGATGGCTCAAATGACCTGGGAGCTATTGAAAAAATCGGGCGGTGTATTCGCCAAAAATGCAGATTTTTCATTAAAATATTCATGAAAAATAGAAATTCCACTAAAATACAATAAAAACTGCTGTGTCTCATTCTACCAGTATAACAAGACATGTCGGCATTGATTTGGAGTCGATGGCTCAAATGACCTGGGAGCTATTGAAAAAATCGGGCGGTGTATTCGCCAAAAATGCAGATTTTTCATTCAAATATTCATGAAAAATAGAAATTCCACTAAAATACAATAAAAACTGCTGTGTCTCATTCTACCAGTATAACAAGACATGTCGGCATTGATTTGGAGTCGATGGCTCAAATGACCTGGGAGCTATTGAAAAAATCGGGCGGTGTATTCGCCAAAAATGCTGATTTTTCATTAAAATATTCATGAAAAATAGAAATTCCACTAAAATCCAATAAAAACTGCTGTGTCTCATTCTACCAGTATAACAAGACATGTCGGCATTGATTTGGAGTCGATGGCTCAAATGACCTGGGAGCTATTGAAAAAATCGGGCGGTGTATTCGCCAAAAATGCAGATTTTTCATTCAAATATTCATGAAAAATAGAAATTCCACTAAAATCCAATAAAAACTGCTGTGTCTCATTCTACCAGTATAACAAGACATGTCGGCATTGATTTGGAGTCGATGGCTCAAATGACCTGAGAGCTATTGAAAAAATCGGGTGGTGTATTCGCCAAAAATGCTAATTTTTCATTTAAATATTCATGAAAAATAGAAATTCCACTAAAATCCAATAAAAACTGCTGTGTCTCATTCTACTAGTATAACAAGACATGTCGGCATTGATTTGGAGTCGATGGCTCAAATGACCTGGGAGCTATTGAAAAAATCGGGCGGTGTATTCGCCAAAAATGGTCATTTTTCATTCAAATATTCATGAAAAATAGAAATTCCACTAAAATCCAATAAAAACTGCTGTGTCTCATTCTACCAGTATAACAAGACATGTCGGCATTGATTTGGAGTCGATGGCTCAAATGACATGGGAGCTATTGAAAAAATCGGGTGGTGTATTCGCCAAAAATGCTGATTTTTCATTAAAATATTCATGAAAAATAGAAATTCCATTTAAATACAATAAAAACTGCTGTGTCTCATTCTACCAGTATAACAAGACATGTCGGCATTGATTTGGAGTCGATGGCTCAAATGACCTGGGAGCTATTGAAAAAATCGGGCGGTGTATTCGCCAAAAATGGTCATTTTTCATTCAAATATTCATGAAAAATAGAAATTCCACTAAAATACAAAAAAAACTGCTGTGTCTCATTCTACCAGTATAACAAGACATGTCGGCATTGATTTCGAGTCGATGGCTCAAATGACGTGGGAGCTATTGAAAAAATCGGGTGGTGTATTCGCCAAAAATGGTCATTTTTCATTCAAATATTCATGAAAAATAGAAATTCCACTAAAATCCAATAAAAACTGCTGTGTCTCATTCTACCAGTATAACAAGACATGTCGGCATTGATTTGGAGTCGATGGCTCAAATGACCTGGTAGCTATTGAAAAAATCGGGCGGTGTATTCGCCAAAAATGCAGATTTTTCATTAAAATATTCATGAAAAATAGAAATTCCACTAAAATACAATAAAAACTGCTGTGTCTCATTCTACCAGTATAACAAGACATGTCGGCATTGATTTGGAGTCGATGGCTCAAATGACCTGGGAGCTATTGAAAAAATCGGGCGGTGTATTCGCCAAAAATGCAGATTTTTCATTAAAATATTCATGAAAAATAGAAATTCCACTAAAATACAATAAAAACTGCTGTGTCTCATTCTACCAGTATAACAAGACATGTCGGCATTGATTTGGAGTCGATGGCTCAAATGACCTGGGAGCTATTGAAAAAATCGGGCGGTGTATTCGCCAAAAATGCAGATTTTTCATTCAAATATTCATGAAAAATAGAAATTCCACTAAAATACAATAAAAACTGCTGTGTCTCATTCTACCAGTATAACAAGACATGTCGGCATTGATTTGGAGTCGATGGCTCAAATGACCTGGGAGCTATTGAAAAAATCGGGCGGTGTATTCGCCAAAAATGCTGATTTTTCATTAAAATATTCATGAAAAATAGAAATTCCACTAAAATCCAATAAAAACTGCTGTGTCTCATTCTACCAGTATAACAAGACATGTCGGCATTGATTTGGAGTCGATGGCTCAAATGACCTGGGAGCTATTGAAAAAATCGGGCGGTGTATTCGCCAAAAATGCAGATTTTTCATTCAAATATTCATGAAAAATAGAAATTCCACTAAAATCCAATAAAAACTGCTGTGTCTCATTCTACTAGTATAACAAGACATGTCGGCATTGATTTGGAGTCGATGGCTCAAATGACCTGGGAGCTATTGAAAAAATCGGGCGGTGTATTCGCCAAAAATGGTCATTTTTCATTCAAATATTCATGAAAAATAGAAATTCCACTAAAATCCAATAAAAACTGCTGTGTCTCATTCTACCAGTATAACAAGACATGTCGGCATTGATTTGGAGTCGATGGCTCAAATGACATGGGAGCTATTGAAAAAATCGGGTGGTGTATTCGCCAAAAATGCTGATTTTTCATTAAAATATTCATGAAAAATAGAAATTCCATTTAAATACAATAAAAACTGCTGTGTCTCATTCTACCAGTATAACAAGACATGTCGGCATTGATTTGGAGTCGATGGCTCAAATGACCTGGGAGCTATTGAAAAAATCGGGCGGTGTATTCGCCAAAAATGGTCATTCTTCATTCAAATATTCATGAAAAATAGAAATTCCACTAAAATACAAAAAAAACTGCTGTGTCTCATTCTACCAGTATAACAAGACATGTCGGCATTGATTTCGAGTCGATGGCTCAAATGACGTGGGAGCTATTGAAAAAATCGGGTGGTGTATTCGCCAAAAATGGTCATTTTTCATTCAAATATTCATGAAAAATAGAAATTCCACTAAAATCCAATAAAAACTGCTGTGTCTCATTCTACCAGTATAACAAGACATGTCGGCATTGATTTGGAGTCGATGGCTCAAATGACCTGGTAGCTATTGAAAAAATCGGGCGGTGTATTCGCCAAAAATGCAGATTTTTCATTAAAATATTCATGAAAAATAGAAATTCCACTAAAATACAATAAAAACTGCTGTGTCTCATTCTACCAGTATAACAAGACATGTCGGCATTGATTTGGAGTTGATGGCTCAAATGACCTGGGAGCTATTGAAAAAATCGGGCGGTGTATTCGCCAAAAATGCAGATTTTTCATTAAAATATTCATGAAAAATAGAAATTCCACTAAAATCCAATAAAAACTGCTGTGTCTCATTCTACCAGTATAACAAGACATGTCGGCATTGATTTGGAGTCGATGGCTCAAATGACCTGAGAGCTATTGAAAAAATCGGGTGGTGTATTCGCCAAAAATGCTAATTTTTCATTCAAATATTCATGAAAAATAGAAATTCCACTAAAATCCAATAAAAACTGCTGTGTCTCATTCTACTAGTATAACAAGACATGTCGGCATTGATTTGGAGTCGATGGCTCAAATGACCTGGGAGCTATTGAAAAAATCGGGCGGTGTATTCGCCAAAAATGGTCATTTTTCATTCAAATATTCATGAAAAATAGAAATTCCACTAAAATCCAATAAAAACTGCTGTGTCTCATTCTACCAGTATAACAAGACATGTCGGCATTGATTTGGAGTCGATGGCTCAAATGACCTGGGAGCTATTGAAAAAATCGGGTGGTGTATTCGCCAAAAATGGTCATTTTTCATTCAAATATTCATGAAAAATAGAAATTCCACTAAAATACAATAAAAACTGCTGTGTCTCATTCTACCAGTATAACAAGACATGTCGGCATTGATTTGGAGTCGATGGCTCAAATGACATGGGAGCTATTGAAAAAATCGGGCGGTGTATTCGCCAAAAATGCTGATTTTTCATTAAAATATTCATGAAAAATAGAAATTCCATTTAAATACAATAAAAACTGCTGTGTCTCATTCTACCAGTATAACAAGACATGTCGGCATTGATTTGGAGTCGATGGCTCAAATGACCTGGGAGCTATTGAAAAAATCGGGCGGTGTATTCGCCAAAAATGGTCATTTTTCATTCAAATATTCATGAAAAATAGAAATTCCACTAAAATACAATAAAAACTGCTGTGTCTCATTCTACCAGTATAACAAGACATGTCGGCATTGATTTGGAGTCGATGGCTCAAATGACCTGGGAGCTATTGAAAAAATCGGGCGGTGTATTCGCCAAAAATGCTGATTTTTCATTAAAATATTCATGAAAAATAGAAATTCCACTAAAATCCAATAAAAACTGCTGTGTCTCATTCTACCAGTATAACAAGACATGTCGGCATTGATTTGGAGTCGATGGCTCAAATGACCTGGGAGCTATTGAAAAAATCGGGGGGTGTATTCGCCAAAAATGGTCATTTTTCATTCAAATATTCATGAAAAATAGAAATTCCACTAAAATCCAATAAAAACTGCTGTGTCTCATTCTACCAGTATAACAAGACATGTCGGCATTGATTTGGAGTCGATGGCTCAAATGACATGGGAGCTATTGAAAAAATCGGGCGGTGTATTCGCCAAAAATGCTGATTTTTCATTAAAATATTCATGAAAAATAGAAATTCCATTTAAATACAATAAAAACTGCTGTGTCTCATTCTACCAGTATAACAAGACATGTCGGCATTGATTTGGAGTCGATGGCTCAAATGACCTGGGAGCTATTGAAAAAATCGGGTGGTGTATTCGCCAAAAATGCAGATTTTTCATTCAAATATTCATGAAAAATAGAAATTCCACTAAAATCCAATAAAAACTGCTGTGTCTCATTCTACCAGTATAACAAGACATGTCGGCATTGATTTGGAGTCGATGGCTCAAATGACCTGGGAGCTATTGAAAAAATCGGGCGGTGTATTCGCCAAAAATGGTCATTTTTCATTCAAATATTCATGAAAAATAGAAATTCCACTAAAATACAATAAAAACTGCTGTGTCTCATTCTACTAGTATAACAAGACATGTCGGCATTGATTTGGAGTCGATGGCTCAAATGACCTGGGAGCTATTGAAAAAATCGCGGGGTGTATTCGCCAAAAATGGTCATTTTTCATTCAAATATTCATGAAAAATAGAAATTCCACTAAAATACAATAAAAACTGCTGTGTCTCATTCTACCAGTATAACAAGACATGTCGGCATTGATTTGGAGTCGATGGCTCAAATGACATGGGAGCTATTGAAAAAATCGGGCGGTGTATTCGCCAAAAATGCTGATTTTTCATTAAAATATTCATGAAAAATAGAAATTCCATTTAAATACAATAAAAACTGCTGTGTCTCATTCTACCAGTATAACAAGACATGTCGGCATTGATTTGAAGTCGATGGCTCAAATGACCTGGGAGCTATTGAAAAAATCGGGCGGTGTATTCGCCAAAAATGGTCATTTTTCATTCAAATATTCATGAAAAATAGAAATTCCACTAAAATACAATAAAAACTGCTGTGTCTCATTCTACTAGTATAACAAGACATGTCGGCATTGATTTGGAGTCGATGGCTCAAATGACCTGGGAGCTATTGAAAAAATCGGGCGGTGTATTCGCCAAAAATGCTGATTTTTCATTAAAATATTCATGAAAAATAGAAATTCCACTAAAATCCAATAAAAACTGCTGTGTCTCATTCTACCAGTATAACAAGACATGTCGGCATTGATTTGGAGTCGATGGCTCAAATGACCTGGGAGCTATTGAAAAAATCGGGGTGTGTATTCGCCAAAAATGGTCATTTTTCATTCAAATATTCATGAAAAATAGAAATTCCACTAAAATCCAATAAAAACTGCTGTGTCTCATTCTACCAGTATAACAAGACATGTCGGCATTGATTTGGAGTCGATGGCTCAAATGACCTGGGAGCTATTGAAAAAATCGGGCGGTGTATTCGCCAAAAATGCTGATTTTTCATTAAAATATTCCTGAAAAATAGAAATTCCACTAAAATCCAATAAAAACTGCTGTGTCTCATTCTACCAGTATAACAAGACATGTCGGCATTGATTTGGAGTCGATGGCTCAAATGACCTGGGAGCTATTGAAAAAATCGGGGGGTGTATTCGCCAAAAATGGTCATTTTTCATTCAAATATTCATTAAAAATAGAAATTCCACTAAAATCCAATAAAAACTGCTGTGTCTCATTCTACCAGTATAACAAGACATGTCGGCATTGATTTGGAGTCGATGGCTCAAATGACCTGGGAGCTATTGAAAAAATCGGGTGGTGTATTCGCCAAAAATGCTGATTTTTCATTCAAATATTCATGAAAAATAGAAATTCCACTAAAATCCAATAAAAACTGCTGTGTCTCATTCTACCAGTATAACAAGACATGTCGGCATTGATTTGGAGTCGATGGCTCAAATGACCTGGGAGCTATTGAAAAAATCGGGCGGTGTATTCGCCAAAAATGGTCATTTTTCATTCAAATATTCATTAAAAATAGAAATTCCACTAAAATCCAATAAAAACTGCTGTGTCTCATTCTACCAGTATAACAAGACATGTCGGCATTGATTTGGAGTCGATGGCTCAAATGACCTGGGAGCTATTGAAAAAATCGGGCGGTGTATTCGCCAAAAATGGTCATTTTTCATTCAAATATTCCTGAAAAATAGAAATTCCACTAAAATCCAATAAAAACTGCTGTGTCTCATTCTACCAGTATAACAAGACATGTCGGCATTGATTTGGAGTCGATGGCTCAAAAAACCTGGGAGCTATTGAAAAAATCGGGCGGTGTATTCGCCAAAAATGCTGATTTTTCATTCAAATATTCATGAAAAATAGAAATTCCACTAAAATCCAATAAAAACTGCTGTGTCTCATTCTACCAGTATAACAAGACATGTCGGCATTGATTTGGAGTCGATGGCTCAAATGACCTGGGAGCTATTGAAAAAATCGGGCGGTGTATTCGCCAAAAATGGTCATTTTTCATTCAAATATTCCTGAAAAATAGAAATTCCACTAAAATCCAATAAAAACTGCTGTGTCTCATTCTACCAGTATAACAAGACATGTCGGCATTGATTTGGAGTCGATGGCTCAAATGACCTGGGAGCTATTGAAAAAATCGGGCGGTGTATTCGCCAAAAATGCAGATTTTTAATTCAAATATTCATGAAAAATAGAAATTCCACTAAAATCCAATAAAAACTGCTGTGTCTCATTCTACCAGTATAACAAGACATGTCGGCATTGATTTGGAGTCGATGGCTCAAATGACCTGGGAGCTATTGAAAAAATCGGGCGGTGTATTCGCCAAAAATGCAGATTTTTCATTCAAATATTCCTGAAAAATAGAAATTCCACTAAAATCCAATAAAAACTGCTGTGTCTCATTCTACCAGTATAACAAGATATGTCGGCATTGATTTGGAGTCGATGGCTCAAATGACCTGGGAGCTATTGAAAAAATCGGGCGGTGTATTCGCCAAAAATGGTCATTTTTCATTCAAATATTCATGAAAAATAGAAATTCCACTAAAATCCAATAAAAACTGCTGTGTCTCATTCTACCAGTATAACAAGACATGTCGGCATTGATTTGGAGTCGATGGCTCAAATGACCTGGGAGCTATTGAAAAAATCGGGCGGTGTATTCGCCAAAAATGCTGATTTTTCATTCAAATATTCATGAAAAATAGAAATTCCACTAAAATCCAATAAAAACTGCTGTGTCTCATTCTACCAGTATAACAACACATGTCGGCATTGATTTCGAGTCAATGGCTCAAATGACCTGGGAGCTATTGAAAAAATCGGGCGGTGTATTCGCCAAAAATGGTCATTTTTCATTCAAATATTCATGAAAAATAGAAATTCCACTAAAATCCAATAAAAACTGCTGTGTCTCATTCTACCAGTATAACAAGACATGTCGGCATTGATTTGGAGTCGATGGCTCAAATGACCTGGGAGCTATTGAAAAAAGTCGGGCGGTGTATTCGCCAAAAATGGTCATTTTTCATTCAAATATTCCTGAAAAATAGAAATTCCACTAAAATCCAATAAAAACTGCTGTGTCTCATTCTACCAGTACAACAAGACATGTCGGCATTGATTTGGAGTCGATGGCTCAAATGACCTGGGAGCTATTGAAAAAAGTCGGGCGGTGTATTCGCCAAAAATGGTCATTTTTCATTCAAATATTCCTGAAAAATAGAAATTCCACTAAAATACAATAAAAACTGCTGTGTCTCATTCTACCAGTATAACAAGACATGTCGGCATTGATTTGGAGTCGATGGCTCAAATGACCTGGGAGCTATTGAAAAAATCGGGCGGTGTATTCGCCAAAAATGGTCATTTTTCATTAAAATATTCCTGAAAAATAGAAATTCCACTAAAATCCAATAAAAACTGCTGTGTCTCATTCTACCAGTATAACAAGACATGTCGGCATTGATTTGGAGTCGATGGCTCAAATGACCTGGGAGCTATTGAAAAAATCGGGCGGTGTATTCGCCAAAAATGGTCATTTTTCATTCAAATATTCATGAAAAATAGAAATTCCACTAAAATCCAATAAAAACTGCTGTGTCTCATTCTACCAGTATAACAAGACATGTCGGCATTGATTTGGAGTCGATGGCTCAAATGACCTGGGAGCTATTGAAAAAAGTCAGGCGGTGTATTCGCCAAAAATGGTCATTTTTCATTCAAATATTCCTGAAAAATAGAAATTCCACTAAAATACAATAAGAACTGCTGTGTCTCATTCTACCAGTATAACAAGACATGTCGGCATTGATTTGGAGTCGATGGCTCAAATGACCTGGGAGCTATTGAAAAAATCGGGCGGTGTATTCGCCAAAAATGGTCATTTTTCATTCAAATATTCATTAAAAATAGAAATTCCACTAAAATCCAATAAAAACTGCTGTGTCTCATTCTACCAGTACAACAAGACATGTCGGCATTGATTTGGAGTCGATGGCTCAAATGACCTGGGAGCTATTGAAAAAAGTCGGGCGGTGTATTCGCCAAAAATGGTCATTTTTCATTCAAATATTCCTGAAAAACAGAAATTCCACTAAAATACAATAAAAACTGCTGTGTCTCATTCTACCAGTATAACAAGACATGTCGGCATTGATTTGGAGTCGATGGCTCAAATGACCTGGGAGCTATTGAAAAAATCGGGCGGTGTATTCGCCAAAAATGGTCATTTTTCATTCAAATATTCATTAAAAATAGAAATTCCACTAAAATCCAATAAAAACTGCTGTGTCTCATTCTACCAGTATAACAAGACATGTCGGCATTGATTTGGAGTCGATGGCTCAAATGACCTGGGAGCTATTGAAAAAATCGGGCGGTGTATTCGCCAAAAATGGAGATTTTTCATTCAAATATTCATGAAAAATAGAAATTCCACTAAAATCCAATAAAAACTGCTGTGTCTCATTCTACCAGTATAACAAGACATGTCGGCATTGATTTGGAGTCGATGGCTCAAATGACCTGGGAGCTATTGAAAAAAGTCGGGCGGTGTATTCGCCAAAAATGGTCATTTTTCATTCAAATATTCCTGAAAAATAGAAATTCCACTAAAATACAATAAAAACTGCTGTGTCTCATTCTACCAGTATAACAAGACATGTCGGCATTGATTTGGAGTCGATGGCTCAAATGACCTGGGAGCTATTGAAAAAATCGGGCGGTGTATTCGCCAAAAATGGTCATTTTTCATTCAAATATTCCTGAAAAATAGAAATTCCACTAAAATCCAATAAAAACTGCTGTGTCTCATTCTACCAGTATAACAAGACATGTCGGCATTGATTTGGAGTCGATGGCTCAAAAAACCTGGGAGCTATTGAAAAAATCGGGCGGTGTATTCGCCAAAAATGCAGATTTTTCATTCAAATATTCCTGAAAAATAGAAATTCCACTAAAATCCAATAAAAACTGCTGTGTCTCATTCTACCAGTATAACAAGACATGTCGGCATTGATTTGGAGTCGATGGCTCAAATGACCTGGGAGCTATTGAAAAAATCGGGCGGTGTATTCGCCAAAAATGGTCATTTTTCATTCAAATATTCCTGAAAAATAGAAATTCCACTAAAATCCAATAAAAACTGCTGTGTCTCATTCTACCAGTATAACAAGACATGTCGGCATTGATTTGGAGTCGATGGCTCAAATGACCTGGGAGCTATTGAAAAAATCGGGTGGTGTATTCGCCAAAAATGCAGATTTTTCATTCAAATATTCATGAAAAATAGAAATTCCACCAAAATCCAATAAAAACTGCTGTGTCTCATTCTACCAGTATAACAAGACATGTCGGCATTGATTTGGAGTCGATGGCTCAAATGACCTGGGAGTTATTGAAAAAATCGGGCGGTGTATTCGCCAAAAATGCAGATTTTTCATTAAAATATTCCTGAAAAATAGAAATTCCACTAAAATCCAATAAAAACTGCTGTGTCTCATTCTACCAGTATAACAAGACATGTCGGCATTGATTTGGAGTCGATGGCTCAAATGACCTGGGAGCTATTGAAAAAATCGGGCGGTGTATTCGCCAAAAATGGTCATTTTTCATTCAAATATTCATGAAAAATAGAAATTCCACTAAAATCCAATAAAAACTGCTGTGTCTCATTCTACCAGTATAACAAGACATGTCGGCATTGATTTGGAGTCGATGGCTCAAATGACCTGGGAGCTATTGAAAAAAGTCAGGCGGTGTATTCGCCAAAAATGGTCATTTTTCATTCAAATATTCCTGAAAAATAGAAATTCCACTAAAATACAATAAAAACTGCTGTGTCTCATTCTACCAGTATAACAAGACATGTCGGCATTGATTTGGAGTCGATGGCTCAAATGACCTGGGAGCTATTGAAAAAATCGGGCGGTGTATTCGCCAAAAATGGTCATTTTTCATTCAAATATTCATTAAAAATAGAAATTCCACTAAAATCCAATAAAAACTGCTGTGTCTCATTCTACCAGTATAACAACACATGTCGGCATTGATTTGGAGTCGATGGCTCAAATGACCTGGGAGCTATTGAAAAAATCGGGCGGTGTATTCGCCAAAAATGGTCATTTTTCATTCAAATATTCCTGAAAAATAGAAATTCCACTAAAATCCAATAAAAACTGCTGTGTCTCATTCTACCAGTACAACAAGACATGTCGGCATTGATTTGGAGTCGATGGCTCAAATGACCTGGGAGCTATTGAAAAAAGTCGGGCGGTGTATTCGCCAAAAATGGTCATTTTTCATTCAAATATTCCTGAAAAACAGAAATTCCACTAAAATCCAATAAAAACTGCTGTGTCTCATTCTACCAGTATAACAAGACATGTCGGCATTGATTTGGAGTCGATGGCTCAAATGACCTGGGAGCTATTGAAAAAATCGGGCGGTGTATTCGCCAAAAATGGTCATTTTTCATTCAAATATTCATGAAAAATAGAAATTCCACTAAAATCCAATAAAAACTGCTGTGTCTCATTCTACCAGTATAACAAGACATGTCGGCATTGATTTGGAGTCGATGGCTCAAATGACCTGGGAGCTATTGAAAAAAGTCGGGCGGTGTATTCGCCAAAAATGGTCATTTTTCATTCAAATATTCCTGAAAAATAGAAATTCCACTAAAATACAATAAAAACTGCTGTGTCTCATTCTACCAGTATAACAAGACATGTCGGCATTGATTTGGAGTCGATGGCTCAAATGACCTGGGAGCTATTGAAAAAATCGGGCGGTGTATTCGCCAAAAATGGTCATTTTTCATTCAAATATTCCTGAAAAATAGAAATTCCACTAAAATCCAATAAAAACTGCTGTGTCTCATTCTACCAGTATAACAAGACATGTCGGCATTGATTTGGAGTCGATGGCTCAAAAAACCTGGGAGCTATTGAAAAAATCGGGCGGTGTATTCGCCAAAAATGCAGATTTTTCATTCAAATATTCCTGAAAAATAGAAATTCCACTAAAATCCAATAAAAACTGCTGTGTCTCATTCTACCAGTATAACAAGACATGTCGGCATTGATTTGGAGTCGATGGCTCAAATGACCTGGGAGCTATTGAAAAAATCGGGCGGTGTATTCGCCAAAAATGCAGATTTTTCATTGAAATATTCATGAAAAATAGAAATTCCACTAAAATCCAATAAAAACTGCTGTGTCTCATTCTACCAGTATAACAAGACATGTCGGCATTGATTTGGAGTCGATGGCTCAAATGACCTGGGAGCTATTGAAAAAAATCGGGCGGTGTATTCGCCAAAAATGGTCATTTTTCATTCAAATATTCCTGAAAAATAGAAATTCCACTAAAATCCAATAAAAACTGCTGTGTCTCATTCTACCAGTACAACAAGACATGTCGGCATTGATTTGGAGTCGATGGCTCAAATGACCTGGGAGCTATTGAAAAAAGTCGGGCGGTGTATTCGCCAAAAATGGTCATTTTTCATTCAAATATTCCTGAAAAACAGAAATTCCACTAAAATACAATAAAAACTGCTGTGTCTCATTCTACCAGTATAACAAGACATGTCGGCATTGATTTGGAGTCGATGGCTCAAATGACCTGGGAGCTATTGAAAAAATCGGGCGGTGTATTCGCCAAAAATGGTCATTTTTCATTCAAATATTCATTAAAAATAGAAATTCCACTAAAATCCAATAAAAACTGCTGTGTCTCATTCTACCAGTATAACAAGACATGTCGGCATTGATTTGGAGTCGATGGCTCAAATGACCTGGGAGCTATTGAAAAAATCGGGCGGTGTATTCGCCAAAAATGGTCATTTTTCATTCAAATATTCATGAAAAATAGAAATTCCACTAAAATCCAATAAAAACTGCTGTGTCTCATTCTACCAGTATAACAAGACATGTCGGCATTGATTTGGAGTCGATGGCTCAAATGACCTGGGAGCTATTGAAAAAAGTCGGGCGGTGTATTCGCCAAAAATGGTCATTTTTCATTCAAATATTCCTGAAAAATAGAAATTCCACTAAAATACAATAAAAACTGCTGTGTCTCATTCTACCAGTATAACAAGACATGTCGGCATTGATTTGGAGTCGATGGCTCAAATGACCTGGGAGCTATTGAAAAAATCGGGCGGTGTATTCGCCAAAAATGGTCATTTTTCATTCAAATATTCCTGAAAAATAGAAATTCCACTAAAATCCAATAAAAACTGCTGTGTCTCATTCTACCAGTATAACAAGACATGTCGGCATTGATTTGGAGTCGATGGCTCAAAAAACCTGGGAGCTATTGAAAAAATCGGGCGGTGTATTCGCCAAAAATGCAGATTTTTCATTCAAATATTCCTGAAAAATAGAAATTCCACTAAAATCCAATAAAAACTGCTGTGTCTCATTCTACCAGTATAACAAGACATGTCGGCATTGATTTGGAGTCGATGGCTCAAATGACCTGGGAGCTATTGAAAAAATCGGGCGGTGTATTCGCCAAAAATGGTCATTTTTCATTCAAATATTCATGAAAAATAGAAATTCCACTAAAATCCAATAAAAACTGCTGTGTCTCATTCTACCAGTATAACAAGACATGTCGGCATTGATTTGGAGTCGATGGCTCAAATGACCTGGGAGCTATTGAAAAAATCGGGCGGTGTATTCGCCAAAAATGGTCATTTTTCATTCAAATATTCCTGAAAAATAGAAATTCCACTAAAATCCAATAAAAACTGCTGTGTCTCATTCTACCAGTATAACAAGACATGTCGGCATTGATTTGGAGTCGATGGCTCAAATGACCTGGGAGCTATTGAAAAAATCGGGCGGTGTATTCGCCAAAAATGGTCATTTTTCATTCAAATATTCCTGAAAAATAGAAATTCCACTAAAATCCAATAAAAACTGCTGTGTCTCATTCTACCAGTATAACAAGACATGTCGGCATTGATTTGGAGTCGATGGCTCAAATGACCTGGGAGCTATTGAAAAAATCGGGCGGTGTATTCGCCAAAAATGCAGATTTTTCATTCAAATATTCATGAAAAATAGAAATTCCACTAAAATACAATAAAAACTGCTGTGTCTCATTCTACCAGTATAACAAGACATGTCGGCATTGATTTGGAGTTGATGGCTCAAATGACCTGGGAGCTATTGAAAAAATCGGGTGGTGTATTCGCCAAAAATGCAGATTTTTCATTCAAATATTCATGAAAAATAGAAATTCCACCAAAATCCAATAAAAACTGCTGTGTCTCATTCTACCAGTATAACAAGACATGTCGGCATTGATTTGGAGTCGATGGCTCAAATGACCTGGGAGTTATTGAAAAAATCGGGCGGTGTATTCGCCAAAAATGCAGATTTTTCATTAAAATATTCCTGAAAAATAGAAATTCCACTAAAATCCAATAAAAACTGCTGTGTCTCATTCTACCAGTATAACAAGACATGTGGGCATTGATTTGGAGTCGATGGCTCAAATGACCTGGGAGCTATTGAAAAAATCGGGCGGTGTATTCGCCAAAAATGGTCATTTTTCATTCAAATATTCATGAAAAATAGAAATTCCACTAAAATACAATAAAAACTGCTGTGTCTCATTCTAACAGTATAACAAGACATGTCGGCATTGATTTGGAGTCGATGGCTCAAATGACCTGGGAGCTATTGAAAAAATCGGGCGGTGTATTCGCCAAAAATGGTCATTTTTCATTAAAATATTCCTGAAAAATAGAAATTCCACTAAAATCCAATAAAAACTGCTGTGTCTCATTCTACCAGTATAACAAGACATGTCGGCATTGATTTGGAGTCGATGGCTCAAATGACCTGGGAGCTATTGAAAAAATCGGGCGGTGTATTCGCCAAAAATGGTCATTTTTCATTCAAATATTCATTAAAAATAGAAATTCCACTAAAATCCAATAAAAACTGCTGTGTCTCATTCTACCAGTATAACAAGACATGTCGTCATTGATTTGGAGTCGATGGCTCAAATGACCTGGGAGCTATTGAAAAAATCGGGCGGTGTATTCGCCAAAAATGGTCATTTTTCATTCAAATATTCATGAAAAATAGAAATTCCACTAAAATCCAATAAAAACTGCTGTGTCTCATTCTACCAGTATAACAAGACATGTCGGCATTGATTTGGAGTCGATGGCTCAAATGACCTGGGAGCTATTGAAAAAAGTCGGGCGGTGTATTCGCCAAAAATGGTCATTTTTCATTCAAATATTCCTGAAAAATAGAAATTCCACTAAAATACAATAAAAACTGCTGTGTCTCATTCTACCAGTATAACAAGACATGTCGGCATTGATTTGGAGTCGATGGCTCAAATGACCTGGGAGCTATTGAAAAAATCGGGCGGTGTATTCGCCAAAAATGGTCATTTTTCATTCAAATATTCATTAAAAATAGAAATTCCACTAAAATCCAATAAAAACTGCTGTGTCTCATTCTACCAGTATAACAACACATGTCGGCATTGATTTGGAGTCGATGGCTCAAATGACCTGGGAGCTATTGAAAAAATCGGGCGGTGTATTCGCCAAAAATGGTCATTTTTCATTCAAATATTCATGAAAAATAGAAATTCCACTAAAATCCAATAAAAACTGCTGTGTCTCATTCTACCAGTATAACAAGACATGTCGGCATTGATTTGGAGTCGATGGCTCAAATGACCTGGGAGCTATTGAAAAAAGTCGGGTGGTGTATTCGCCAAAAATGGTCATTTTTCATTCAAATATTCCTGAAAAATAGAAATTCCACTAAAATACAATAAAAACTGCTGTGTGTCATTCTACCAGTATAACAAGACATGTCGGCATTGATTTGGAGTCGATGGCTCAAATGACCTGGGAGCTATTGAAAAAATCGGGCGGTGTATTCGCCAAAAATGGTCATTTTTCATTCAAATATTCCTGAAAAATAGAAATTCCACTAAAATCCAATAAAAACTGCTGTGTCTCATTCTACCAGTATAACAAGACATGTCGGCATTGATTTGGAGTCGATGGCTCAAAAAACCTGGGAGCTATTGAAAAAATCGGGCGGTGTATTCGCCAAAAATGCAGATTTTTCATTCAAATATTCCTGAAAAATAGAAATTCCACTAAAATCCAATAAAAACTGCTGTGTCTCACATTACCAGTATAACAAGACATGTCGGCATTGATTTGGAGTCGATGGCTCAAATGACCTGGGAGCTATTGAAAAAATCGGGCGGTGTATTCGCCAAAAATGGTCATTTTTCATTCAAATATTCATGAAAAATAGAAATTCCACTAAAATCCAATAAAAACTGCTGTGTCTCATTCTACCAGTATAACAAGACATGTCGGCATTGATTTGGAGTCGATGGCTCAAATGACCTGGGAGCTATTGAAAAAATCTGGCGGTGTATTCGCCAAAAATGGTCATTTTTCATTCAAATATTCATGAAAAATAGAAATTCCACTAAAATCCAATAAAAACTGCTGTGTCTCATTCTACCAGTATAACAAGACATGTCGGCATTGATTTGGAGTCGATGGCTCAAATGACCTGGGAGCTATTGAAAAAATCGGGCGGTGTATTCGCCAAAAATGGTCATTTTTCATTCAAATATTCATTAAAAATAGAAATTCCACTAAAATCCAATAAAAACTGCTGTGTCTCATTCTACCAGTATAACAACACATGTCGGCATTGATTTGGAGTCGATGGCTCAAATGACCTGGGAGCTATTGAAAAAATCGGGCGGTGTATTCGCCAAAAATGGTCATTTTTCATTCAAATATTCATGAAAAATAGAAATTCCACTAAAATCCAATAAAAACTGCTGTGTCTCATTCTACCAGTATAACAAGACATGTCGGCATTGATTTGGAGTCGATGGCTCAAATGACCTGGGAGCTATTGAAAAAAGTCGGGTGGTGTATTCGCCAAAAATGGTCATTTTTCATTCAAATATTCCTGAAAAATAGAAATTCCACTAAAATACAATAAAAACTGCTGTGTGTCATTCTACCAGTATAACAAGACATGTCGGCATTGATTTGGAGTCGATGGCTCAAATGACCTGGGAGCTATTGAAAAAATCGGGCGGTGTATTCGCCAAAAATGGTCATTTTTCATTCAAATATTCCTGAAAAATAGAAATTCCACTAAAATCCAATAAAAACTGCTGTGTCTCATTCTACCAGTATAACAAGACATGTCGGCATTGATTTGGAGTCGATGGCTCAAAAAACCTGGGAGCTATTGAAAAAATCGGGCGGTGTATTCGCCAAAAATGCAGATTTTTCATTCAAATATTCCTGAAAAATAGAAATTCCACTAAAATCCAATAAAAACTGCTGTGTCTCACATTACCAGTATAACAAGACATGTCGGCATTGATTTGGAGTCGATGGCTCAAATGACCTGGGAGCTATTGAAAAAATCGGGCGGTGTATTCGCCAAAAATGGTCATTTTTCATTCAAATATTCATGAAAAATAGAAATTCCACTAAAATCCAATAAAAACTGCTGTGTCTCATTCTACCAGTATAACAAGACATGTCGGCATTGATTTGGAGTCGATGGCTCAAATGACCTGGGAGCTATTGAAAAAATCTGGCGGTGTATTCGCCAAAAATGGTCATTTTTCATTCAAATATTCATGAAAAATAGAAATTCCACTAAAATCCAATAAAAACTGCTGTGTCTCATTCTACCAGTATAACAAGACATGTCGGCATTGATTTGGAGTCGATGGCTCAAATGACCTGGGAGCTATTGAAAAAATCGGGCGGTGTATTCGCCAAAAATGGTCATTTTTCATTCAAATATTCATTAAAAATAGAAATTCCACTAAAATCCAATAAAAACTGCTGTGTCTCATTCTACCAGTATAACAAGACATGTCGGCATTGATTTGGAGTCGATGGCTCAAATGACCTGGGAGCTATTGAAAAAAGTCGGGCGGTGTATTCGCCAAAAATGGTCATTTTTCATTCAAATATTCCTGAAAAATAGAAATTCCACTAAAATACAATAAAAACTGCTGTGTCTCATTCTACCAGTATAACAAGACATGTCGGCATTGATTTGGAGTCGATGGCTCAAATGACCTGGGAGCTATTGAAAAAATCGGGCGGTGTATTCACCAAAAATGGTCATTTTTCATTCAAATATTCATGAAAAATAGAAATTCCACTAAAATCCAATAAAAACTGCTGTGTCTCATTCTACCAGTATAACAAGACATGTCGGCATTGATTTGGAGTCGATGGCTCAAATGAACTGGGAGCTATTGAAAAAATCGGGCGGTGTATTCGCCAAAAATGGTCATTTTTCATTCAAATATTCATGAAAAATAGAAATTCCACTAAAATCCAATAAAAACTGCTGTGTCTCATTCTACCAGTATAACAAGACATGTCGGCATTGATTTGGAGTCGATGGCTCAAATGACCTGGGAGCTATTGAAAAAATCGGGCGGTGTATTCGCCAAAAATGGTCATTTTTCATTCAAATATTCCTGAAAAATAGAAATTCCACTAAAATCCAATAAAAACTGCTGTGTCTCATTCTACCAGTATAACAAGACATGTCGGCATTGATTTGGAGTCGATGGCTCAAAAAACCTGGGAGCTATTGAAAAAATCAGGCGGTGTATTCGCCAAAAATGCAGATTTTTCATTAAAATATTCCTGAAAAATAGAAATTCCACTAAAATCCAATAAAAACTGCTGTGTCTCATTCTACCAGTATAACAAGACATGTCGGCATTGATTTGGAGTCGATGGCTCAGATGACCTGGGAGCTATTGAAAAAATCGGGCGGTGTATTCGCCAAAAATGGTCATTTTTCATTCAAATATTCATGAAAAATAGAAATTCCACTAAAATCCAATAAAAACTGCTGTGTCTCATTCTACCAGTATAACAAGACATGTCGGCATTGATTTGGAGTCGATGGCTCAAATGACCTGGGAGCTATTGAAAAAATCGGGTGGTGTATTCGCCAAAAATGCTGATTTTTCATTCAAATATTCATGAAAAATAGAAATTCCACTAAAATCCAATAAAAACTGCTGTGTCTCATTCTACCAGTATAACAAGACATGTCGGCATTGATTTGGACTCGATGGCTCAAATGACCTGGGAGCTATTGAAAAAATCGGGCGGTGTATTCGCCAAAAATGGTCATTTTTCATTCAAATATTCATTAAAAATAGAAATTCCACTAAAATCCAATAAAAACTGCTGTGTCTCATTCTACCAGTATAACAAGACATGTCGGCATTGATTTGGAGTCGATGGCTCAAATGACCTGGGAGCTATTGAAAAAATCGTGCGGTGTATTCGCCAAAAATGGTCATTTTTCATTCAAATATTCCTGAAAAATAGAAATTCCACTAAAATCCAATAAAAACTGCTGTGTCTCATTCTACCAGTATAACAAGACATGTCGGCATTGATTTGGAGTCGATGGCTCAAATGACCTGGGAGCTATTGAAAAAATCGGGCGGTGTATTCGCCAAAAATGCAGATTTTTAATTCAAATATTCATTAAAAATAGAAATTCCAACTAAAATCCAATAAAAACTGCTGTGTCTCATTCTACCAGTATAACAAGACATGTCGGCATTGATTTGGAGTCGATGGCTCAAATGACCTGGGAGCTATTGAAAAAATCGGGCAGTGTATTCGCCAAAAATGCAGATTTTTCATTCAAATATTCCTGAAAAATAGAAATTCCACTAAAATCCAATAAAAACTGCTGTGTCTCATTCTACCAGTATAACAAGACATGTCGGCATTGATTTGGAGTCGATGGCTCAAATGACCTGGGAGCTATTGAAAAAATCGGGCGGTGTATTCGCCAAAAATGGTCATTTTTCATTCAAATATTCATGAAAAATAGAAATTCCACTAAAATCCAATAAAAACTGCTGTGTCTCATTCTACCAGTATAACAAGACATGTCGGCATTGATTTGGAGTCGATGGCTCAAATGACCTGGGAGCTATTGAAAAAATCGGGCGGTGTATTCGCCAAAAATGCAGATTTTTCATTGAAATATTCATGAAAAATAGAAATTCCACTAAAATCCAATAAAAACTGCTGTGTCTCATTCTACCAGTATAACAAGACATGTCGGCATTGATTTGGAGTCGATGGCTCAAAAAACCTGGGAGCTATTGAAAAAATCGGGCGGTGTATTCGCCAAAAATGCAGATTTTTCATTCAAATATTCCTGAAAAATAGAAATTCCACTAAAATCCAATAAAAACTGCTGTGTCTCATTCTACCAGTATAACAAGACATGTCGGCATTGATTTGGAGTCGATGGCTCAAATGACCTGGGAGCTATTGAAAAAATCGGGCGATGTATTCGCCAAAAATGGTCATTTTTCATTCAAATATTCATTAAAAATAGAAATTCCACTAAAATCCAATAAAAACTGCTGTGTCTCATTCTACCAGTATAACAAGACATGTCGGCATTGATTTGGAGTCGATGGCTCAAATGACCTGGGAGCTATTGAAAAAATCGGGCGGTGTATTCGCCAAAAATGGTCATTTTTCATTCAAATATTCATGAAAAATAGAAATTCCACTAAAATCCAATAAAAACTGCTGTGTCTCATTCTACCAGTATAACAAGACATGTCGGCATTGATTTGGAGTCGATGGCTCAAATGACCTGGGAGCTATTGAAAAAATCGGGCGGTGTATTCGCCAAAAATGGTCATTTTTCATTCAAATATTCATTAAAAATAGAAATTCCACTAAAATCCAATAAAAACTGCTGTGTCTCATTCTACCAGTATAACAAGACATGTCGGCATTGATTTGGAGTCGATGGCTCAAATGACCTGGGAGCTATTGAAAAAATCGGGCGGTGTATTCGCCAAAAATGGTCATTTTTCATTCAAATATTCATGAAAAATAGAAATTCCACTAAAATCCAATAAAAACTGCTGTGTCTCATTCTACCAGTATAACAAGACATGTCGGCATTGATTTGGAGTCGATGGCTCAAATGACCTGGGAGCTATTGAAAAAATCGGGCGGTGTATTCGCCAAAAATGGTCATTTTTCATTCAAATATTCATGAAAAATAGAAATTCCACTAAAATCCAATAAAAACTGCTGTGTCTCATTCTACCAGTATAACAAGACATGTCGGCATTGATTTGGAGTCGATGGCTCAAATGACCTGGGAGCTATTGAAAAAATCGGGCGGTGTATTCGCCAAAAATGGTCATTTTTCATTCAAATATTCATTAAAAATAGAAATTCCACTAAAATCCAATAAAAACTGCTGTGTCTCATTCTACCAGTATAACAAGACATGTCGGCATTGATTTGGAGTCGATGGCTCAAATGACCTGGGAGCTATTGAAAAAATCGGGCGGTGTATTCGCCAAAAATGGTCATTTTTCATTCAAATATTCATGAAAAATAGAAATTCCACTAAAATCCAATAAAAACTGCTGTGTCTCATTCTACCAGTATAACAAGACATGTCGGCATTGATTTGGAGTCGATGGCTCAAATGACCTGGGAGCTATTGAAAAAATCGGGCGGTGTATTCGCCAAAAATGCAGATTTTTCATTGAAATATTCATGAAAAATAGAAATTCCACTAAAATACAATAAAAACTGCTGTGTCTCATTCTACCAGTATAACAAGACATGTCGGCATTGATTTGGAGTCGATGGCTCAAATGACCTGGGAGCTATTGAAAAAATCGGGCGGTGTATTCGCCAAAAATGGTCATTTTTCATTGAAATATTCATGAAAAATAGAAATTCCACTAAAATCCAATAAAAACTGCTGTGTCTCATTCTACCAGTATAACAAGACATGTCGGCATTGATTTGGAGTCGATGGCTCAAATGACCTGGGAGCTATTGAAAAAATCGGGCGGTGTATTCGCCAAAAATGGTCATTTTTCATTCAAATATTCATGAAAAATAGAAATTCCACTAAAATCCAATAAAAACTGCTGTGTCTCATTCTACCAGTATAACAAGACATGTCGGCATTGATTTGGAGTCGATGGCTCAAATGACCTGGGAGCTATTGAAAAAATCGGGCGGTGTATTCGCCAAAAATGGTCATTTTTCATTCAAATATTCATTAAAAATAGAAATTCCACTAAAATCCAATAAAAACTGCTGTGTCTCATTCTACCAGTATAACAAGACATGTCGGCATTGATTTGGAGTCGATGGCTCAAATGACCTGGGAGCTATTGAAAAAAGTCGGGCGGTGTATTCGCCAAAAATGGTCATTTTTCATTCAAATATTCCTGAAAAATAGAAATTCCACTAAAATACAATAAAAACTGCTGTGTCTCATTCTACCAGTATAACAAGACATGTCGGCATTGATTTGGAGTCGATGGCTCAAATGACCTGGGAGCTATTGAAAAAATCGGGCGGTGTATTCACCAAAAATGGTCATTTTTCATTCAAATATTCATGAAAAATAGAAATTCCACTAAAATCCAATAAAAACTGCTGTGTCTCATTCTACCAGTATAACAAGACATGTCGGCATTGATTTGGAGTCGATGGCTCAAATGACCTGGGAGCTATTGAAAAAATCGGGCGGTGTATTCGCCAAAAATGGTCATTTTTCATTCAAATATTCATGAAAAATAGAAATTCCACTAAAATCCAATAAAAACTGCTGTGTCTCATTCTACCAGTATAACAAGACATGTCGGCATTGATTTGGAGTCGATGGCTCAAATGACCTGGGAGCTATTGAAAAAATCGGGCGGTGTATTCGCCAAAAATGGTCATTTTTCATTCAAATATTCCTGAAAAATAGAAATTCCACTAAAATCCAATAAAAACTGCTGTGTCTCATTCTACCAGTATAACAAGACATGTCGGCATTGATTTGGAGTCGATGGCTCAAAAAA
Source organism: Pagrus major (assembly GCF_040436345.1). Classification (NCBI taxonomy): domain Eukaryota; kingdom Metazoa; phylum Chordata; class Actinopteri; order Spariformes; family Sparidae; genus Pagrus; species Pagrus major. The sequence goes on from NC_133237.1 coordinate 7,459,532, forward strand.
CCTGGGAGCTATTGAAAAAATCGGGCGGTGTATTCGCCAAAAATGGTCATTTTTCATTCAAATATTCATTAAAAATAGAAATTCCACTAAAATCCAATAAAAACTGCTGTGTCTCATTCTACCAGTATAACAAGACATGTCGGCATTGATTTGGAGTCGATGGCTCAAATGACCTGGGAGCTATTGAAAAAATCGGGCGGTGTATTCGCCAAAAATGGTCATTTTTCATTCAAATATTCATGAAAAATAGAAATTCCACTAAAATACAATAAAAACTGCTGTGTCTCATTCTACCAGTATAACAAGACATGTCGGCATTGATTTGGAGTCGATGGCTCAAATGACCTGGGAGCTATTGAAAAAATCGGGCGGTGTATTCGCCAAAAATGGTCATTTTTCATTCAAATATTCATGAAAAATAGAAATTCCACTAAAATCCAATAAAAACTGCTGTGTCTCATTCTACCAGTATAACAAGACATGTCGGCATTGATTTGGAGTCGATGGCTCAAATGACCTGGGAGCTATTGAAAAAATCGGGCGGTGTATTCGCCAAAAATGCTGATTTTTCATTCAAATATTCATGAAAAATAGAAATTCCACTAAAATCCAATAAAAACTGCTGTGTCTCATTCTACCAGTATAACAAGACATGTCGGCATTGATTTGGAGTCGATGGCTCAGATGACCTGGGAGCTATTGAAAAAATCGGGCGGTGTATTCGCCAAAAATGGTCATTTTTCATTCAAATATTCATGAAAAATAGAAATTCCACTAAAATACAATAAAAACTGCTGTGTCTCATTCTAACAGTATAACAAGACATGTCGGCATTGATTTGGAGTCGATGGCTCAAATGACCTGGGAGCTATTGAAAAAATCGGGCGGTGTATTCGCCAAAAATGCAGATTTTTAATTCAAATATTCATTAAAAATAGAAATTCCAACTAAAATCCAATAAAAACTGCTGTGTCTCATTCTACCAGTATAACAAGACATGTCGGCATTGATTTGGAGTCGATGGCTCAAATGACCTGGGAGCTATTGAAAAAATCGGGTGGTGTATTCGCCAAAAATGCAGATTTTTCATTCAAATATTCCTGAAAAATAGAAATTCCACTAAAATCCAATAAAAACTGCTGTGTCTCATTCTACCAGTATAACAAGACATGTCGGCATTGATTTGGAGTCGATGGCTCAAATGACCTGGGAGCTATTGAAAAAATCGGGTGGTGTATTCGCCAAAAATGGTCATTTTTCATTCAAATATTCCTGAAAAATAGAAATTCCACTAAAATCCAATAAAAACTGCTGTGTCTCATTCTACCAGTATAACAAGACATGTCGGCATTGATTTGGAGTCGATGGCTCAAATGACCTGGGAGCTATTGAAAAAATCGGGTGGTGTATTCGCCAAAAATGGTCATTTTTCATTCAAATATTCATGAAAAATAGAAATTCCACTAAAATACAATAAAAACTGCTGTGTCTCATTCTACCAGTATAACAAGACATGTCGGCATTGATTTGGAGTCGATGGCTCAAATGACCTGGGAGCTATTGAAAAAATCGGGTGGTGTATTCGCCAAAAATGCTGATTTTTCATTCAAATATTCATGAAAAATAGAAATTCCACTAAAATCCAATAAAAACTGCTGTGTCTCATTCTACCAGTATAACAACACATGTCGGCATTGATTTGGAGTCGATGGCTCAAATGACCTGGGAGCTATTGAAAAAATCGGGCGGTGTATTCGCCAAAAATGGTCATTTTTCATTCAAATATTCATGAAAAATAGAAATTCCACTAAAATCCAATAAAAACTGCTGTGTCTCATTCTACCAGTATAACAAGACATGTCGGCATTGATTTGGAGTCGATGGCTCAAAAAACCTGGGAGCTATTGAAAAAATCGGGCGGTGTATTCGCCAAAAATGCAGATTTTTCATTCAAATATTCCTGAAAAATAGAAATTCCACTAAAATCCAATAAAAACTGCTGTGTCTCATTCTACCAGTATAACAAGACATGTCGGCATTGATTTGGAGTCGATGGCTCAAATGACCTGGGAGCTATTGAAAAAATCGGGCGATGTATTCGCCAAAAATGGTCATTTTTCATTCAAATATTCATTAAAAATAGAAATTCCACTAAAATCCAATAAAAACTGCTGTGTCTCATTCTACCAGTATAACAAGACATGTCGGCATTGATTTGGAGTCGATGGCTCAAATGACCTGGGAGCTATTGAAAAAATCGGGCGGTGTATTCGCCAAAAATGGTCATTTTTCATTCAAATATTCATGAAAAATAGAAATTCCACTAAAATCCAATAAAAACTGCTGTGTCTCATTCTACCAGTATAACAAGACATGTCGGCATTGATTTGGAGTCGATGGCTCAAATGACCTGGGAGCTATTGAAAAAATCGGGCGGTGTATTCACCAAAAATGGTCATTTTTCATTCAAATATTCATGAAAAATAGAAATTCGACTAAAATCCAATAAAAACTGCTGTGTCTCATTCTACCAGTATAACAAGACATGTCGGCATTGATTTGGAGTCGATGGCTCAAATGACCTGGGAGCTATTGAAAAAATCGGGCGGTGTATTCGCCAAAAATGCAGATTTTTCATTGAAATATTCATGAAAAATAGAAATTCCACTAAAATACAATAAAAACTGCTGTGTCTCATTCTACCAGTATAACAAGACATGTCGGCATTGATTTGGAGTCGATGGCTCAAATGACCTGGGAGCTATTGAAAAAATCGGGCGGTGTATTCGCCAAAAATGGTCATTTTTCATTCAAATATTCATGAAAAATAGAAATTCCACTAAAATCCAATAAAAACTGCTGTGTCTCATTCTACCAGTATAACAAGACATGTCGGCATTGATTTGGAGTCGATGGCTCAAATGACCTGGGAGCTATTGAAAAAATCGGGCGGTGTATTCGCCAAAAATGGTCATTTTTCATTCAAATATTCATGAAAAATAGAAATTCCACTAAAATCCAATAAAAACTGCTGTGTCTCATTCTACCAGTATAACAAGACATGTCGGCATTGATTTGGAGTCGATGGCTCAAATGACCTGGGATCTATTGAAAAAATCGGGCGGTGTATTCGCCAAAAATGGTCATTTTTCATTCAAATATTCATTAAAAATAGAAATTCCACTAAAATCCAATAAAAACTGCTGTGTCTCATTCTACCAGTATAACAAGACATGTCGGCATTGATTTGGAGTCGATGGCTCAAATGACCTGGGAGCTATTGAAAAAAGTCGGGCGGTGTATTCGCCAAAAATGGTCATTTTTCATTCAAATATTCCTGAAAAATAGAAATTCCACTAAAATACAATAAAAACTGCTGTGTCTCATTCTACCAGTATAACAAGACATGTCGGCATTGATTTGGAGTCGATGGCTCAAATGACCTGGGAGCTATTGAAAAAATCGGGCGGTGTATTCGCCAAAAATGGTCATTTTTCATTCAAATATTCATGAAAAATAGAAATTCCACTAAAATCCAATAAAAACTGCTGTGTCTCATTCTACCAGTATAACAAGACATGTCGGCATTGATTTGGAGTCGATGGCTCAAATGACCTGGGAGCTATTGAAAAAATCGGGCGGTGTATTCGCCAAAAATGGTCATTTTTCATTCAAATATTCATGAAAAATAGAAATTCCACTAAAATCCAATAAAAACTGCTGTGTCTCATTCTACCAGTATAACAAGACATGTCGGCATTGATTTGGAGTCGATGGCTCAAATGACCTGGGAGCTATTGAAAAAATCGGGCGGTGTATTCGCCAAAAATGGTCATTTTTCATTCAAATATTCCTGAAAAATAGAAATTCCACTAAAATCCAATAAAAACTGCTGTGTCTCATTCTACCAGTATAACAAGACATGTCGGCATTGATTTGGAGTCGATGGCTCAAAAAACCTGGGAGCTATTGAAAAAATCAGGCGGTGTATTCGCCAAAAATGCAGATTTTTCATTCAAATATTCCTGAAAAATAGAAATTCCACTAAAATCCAATAAAAACTGCTGTGTCTCATTCTACCAGTATAACAAGACATGTCGGCATTGATTTGGAGTCGATGGCTCAAATGACCTGGGAGCTATTGAAAAAATCGGGCGGTGTATTTGCCAAAAATGGTCATTTTTCATTCAAATATTCATTAAAAATAGAAATTCCACTAAAATCCAATAAAAACTGCTGTGTCTCATTCTACCAGTATAACAAGACATGTCGGCATTGATTTGGAGTCGATGGCTCAAATGACCTGGGAGCTATTGAAAAAATCGGGCGGTGTATTCGCCAAAAATGGTCATTTTTCATTCAAATATTCATGAAAAATAGAAATTCCACTAAAATCCAATAAAAACTGCTGTGTCTCATTCTACCAGTATAACAAGACATGTCGGCATTGATTTGGAGTCGATGGCTCAAATGACCTGGGAGCTATTGAAAAAATCGGGCGGTGTATTCGCCAAAAATGGTCATTTTTCATTCAAATATTCATGAAAAATAGAAATTCCACTAAAATCCAATAAAAACTGCTGTGTCTCATTCTACCAGTATAACAAGACATGTCGGCATTGATTTGGAGTCGATGGCTCAAATGACCTGGGAGCTATTGAAAAAATCGGGCGGTGTATTCGCCAAAAATGGTCATTTTTCATTCAAATATTCATGAAAAATAGAAATTCCACTAAAATACAATAAAAACTGCTGTGTCTCATTCTACCAGTATAACAAGACATGTCGGCATTGATTTGGAGTCGATGGCTCAAATGACCTGGGAGCTATTGAAAAAATCGGGCGGTGTATTCGCCAAAAATGGTCATTTTTCATTCAAATATTCATGAAAAATAGAAATTCCACTAAAATCCAATAAAAACTGCTGTGTCTCATTCTACCAGTATAACAAGACATGTCGGCATTGATTTGGAGTCGATGGCTCAAATGACCTGGGAGCTATTGAAAAAATCGGGCGGTGTATTCGCCAAAAATGGTCATTTTTCATTCAAATATTCATGAAAAATAGAAATTCCACTAAAATCCAATAAAAACTGCTGTGTCTCATTCTACCAGTATAACAAGACATGTCGGCATTGATTTGGAGTCGATGGCTCAAATGACCTGGGAGCTATTGAAAAAATCGGGCGGTGTATTCGCCAAAAATGGTCATTTTTCATTCAAATATTCATGAAAAATAGAAATTCCACTAAAATCCAATAAAAACTGCTGTGTCTCATTCTACCAGTATAACAAGACATGTCGGCATTGATTTGGAGTCGATGGCTCAAATGACCTGGGAGCTATTGAAAAAATCGGGCGGTGTATTCGCCAAAAATGGTCATTTTTCATTCAAATATTCCTGAAAAATAGAAATTCCACTAAAATCCAATAAAAACTGCTGTGTCTCATTCTACCAGTATAACAAGACATGTCGGCATTGATTTGGAGTCGATGGCTCAAATGACCTGGGAGCTATTGAAAAAATCGGGCGGTGTATTCGCCAAAAATGGTCATTTTTCATTCAAATATTCATGAAAAATAGAAATTCCACTAAAATCCAATAAAAACTGCTGTGTCTCATTCTACCAGTATAACAAGACATGTCGGCATTGATTTGGAGTCGATGGCTCAAATGACCTGGGAGCTATTGAAAAAATCGGGCGGTGTATTCGCCAAAAATGGTCATTTTTCATTCAAATATTCATGAAAAATAGAAATTCCACTAAAATCCAATAAAAACTGCTGTGTCTCATTCTACCAGTATAACAAGACATGTCGGCATTGATTTGGAGTCGATGGCTCAAAAAACCTGGGAGCTATTGAAAAAATCGGGCGGTGTATTCGCCAAAAATGCAGATTTTTCATTCAAATATTCCTGAAAAATAGAAATTCCACTAAAATACAATAAAAACTGCTGTGTCTCATTCTACCAGTATAACAAGACATGTCGGCATTGATTTGGAGTCGATGGCTCAAATGACCTGGGAGCTATTGAAAAAATCGGGCGGTGTATTCGCCAAAAATGGTCATTTTTCATTCAAATATTCATGAAAAATAGAAATTCCACTAAAATCCAATAAAAACTGCTGTGTCTCATTCTACCAGTATAACAAGACATGTCGGCATTGATTTGGAGTCGATGGCTCAAATGACCTGGGAGCTATTGAAAAAATCGGGCGGTGTATTCGCCAAAAATGGTCATTTTTCATTCAAATATTCATGAAAAATAGAAATTCCACTAAAATCCAATAAAAACTGCTGTGTCTCATTCTACCAGTATAACAAGACATGTCGGCATTGATTTGGAGTCGATGGCTCAAATGACCTGGGAGCTATTGAAAAAATCGGGCGGTGTATTCGCCAAAAATGGTCATTTTTCATTCAAATATTCCTGAAAAATAGAAATTCCACTAAAATCCAATAAAAACTGCTGTGTCTCATTCTACCAGTATAACAAGACATGTCGGCATTGATTTGGAGTCGATGGCTCAAAAAACCTGGGAGCTATTGAAAAAATCAGGCGGTGTATTCGCCAAAAATGCAGATTTTTCATTCAAATATTCCTGAAAAATAGAAATTCCACTAAAATCCAATAAAAACTGCTGTGTCTCATTCTACCAGTATAACAAGACATGTCGGCATTGATTTGGAGTCGATGGCTCAAATGACCTGGGAGCTATTGAAAAAATCGGGCGGTGTATTTGCCAAAAATGGTCATTTTTCATTCAAATATTCATTAAAAATAGAAATTCCACTAAAATCCAATAAAAACTGCTGTGTCTCATTCTACCAGTATAACAAGACATGTCGGCATTGATTTGGAGTCGATGGCTCAAATGACCTGGGAGCTATTGAAAAAATCGGGCGGTGTATTCGCCAAAAATGGTCATTTTTCATTCAAATATTCATGAAAAATAGAAATTCCACTAAAATCCAATAAAAACTGCTGTGTCTCATTCTACCAGTATAACAAGACATGTCGGCATTGATTTGGAGTCGATGGCTCAAATGACCTGGGAGCTATTGAAAAAATCGGGCGGTGTATTCGCCAAAAATGGTCATTTTTCATTCAAATATTCATGAAAAATAGAAATTCCACTAAAATCCAATAAAAACTGCTGTGTCTCATTCTACCAGTATAACAAGACATGTCGGCATTGATTTGGAGTCGATGGCTCAAATGACCTGGGAGCTATTGAAAAAATCGGGCGGTGTATTCGCCAAAAATGGTCATTTTTCATTCAAATATTCATGAAAAATAGAAATTCCACTAAAATACAATAAAAACTGCTGTGTCTCATTCTACCAGTATAACAAGACATGTCGGCATTGATTTGGAGTCGATGGCTCAAATGACCTGGGAGCTATTGAAAAAATCGGGCGGTGTATTCGCCAAAAATGGTCATTTTTCATTCAAATATTCATGAAAAATAGAAATTCCACTAAAATCCAATAAAAACTGCTGTGTCTCATTCTACCAGTATAACAAGACATGTCGGCATTGATTTGGAGTCGATGGCTCAAATGACCTGGGAGCTATTGAAAAAATCGGGCGGTGTATTCGCCAAAAATGGTCATTTTTCATTCAAATATTCATGAAAAATAGAAATTCCACTAAAATCCAATAAAAACTGCTGTGTCTCATTCTACCAGTATAACAAGACATGTCGGCATTGATTTGGAGTCGATGGCTCAAATGACCTGGGAGCTATTGAAAAAATCGGGCGGTGTATTCGCCAAAAATGGTCATTTTTCATTCAAATATTCATGAAAAATAGAAATTCCACTAAAATCCAATAAAAACTGCTGTGTCTCATTCTACCAGTATAACAAGACATGTCGGCATTGATTTGGAGTCGATGGCTCAAATGACCTGGGAGCTATTGAAAAAATCGGGCGGTGTATTCGCCAAAAATGGTCATTTTTCATTCAAATATTCCTGAAAAATAGAAATTCCACTAAAATCCAATAAAAACTGCTGTGTCTCATTCTACCAGTATAACAAGACATGTCGGCATTGATTTGGAGTCGATGGCTCAAATGACCTGGGAGCTATTGAAAAAATCGGGCGGTGTATTCGCCAAAAATGGTCATTTTTCATTCAAATATTCATGAAAAATAGAAATTCCACTAAAATCCAATAAAAACTGCTGTGTCTCATTCTACCAGTATAACAAGACATGTCGGCATTGATTTGGAGTCGATGGCTCAAATGACCTGGGAGCTATTGAAAAAATCGGGCGGTGTATTCGCCAAAAATGGTCATTTTTCATTCAAATATTCATGAAAAATAGAAATTCCACTAAAATCCAATAAAAACTGCTGTGTCTCATTCTACCAGTATAACAAGACATGTCGGCATTGATTTGGAGTCGATGGCTCAAAAAACCTGGGAGCTATTGAAAAAATCGGGCGGTGTATTCGCCAAAAATGCAGATTTTTCATTCAAATATTCCTGAAAAATAGAAATTCCACTAAAATACAATAAAAACTGCTGTGTCTCATTCTACCAGTATAACAAGACATGTCGGCATTGATTTGGAGTCGATGGCTCAAATGACCTGGGAGCTATTGAAAAAATCGGGCGGTGTATTCGCCAAAAATGGTCATTTTTCATTCAAATATTCATGAAAAATAGAAATTCCACTAAAATCCAATAAAAACTGCTGTGTCTCATTCTACCAGTATAACAAGACATGTCGGCATTGATTTGGAGTCGATGGCTCAAATGACCTGGGAGCTATTGAAAAAATCGGGCGGTGTATTCACCAAAAATGGTCATTTTTCATTCAAATATTCATGAAAAATAGAAATTCGACTAAAATCCAATAAAAACTGCTGTGTCTCATTCTACCAGTATAACAAGACATGTCGGCATTGATTTGGAGTCGATGGCTCAAATGACCTGGGAGCTATTGAAAAAATCGGGCGGTGTATTCGCCAAAAATGGTCATTTTTCATTCAAATATTCATGAAAAATAGAAATTCCACTAAAATCCAATAAAAACTGCTGTGTCTCATTCTACCAGTATAACAAGACATGTCGGCATTGATTTGGAGTCGATGGCTCAAATGACCTGGGAGCTATTGAAAAAATCGGGCGGTGTATTCGCCAAAAATGGTCATTTTTCATTCAAATATTCATGAAAAATAGAAATTCCACTAAAATCCAATAAAAACTGCTGTGTCTCATTCTACCAGTATAACAAGACATGTCGGCATTGATTTGGAGTCGATGGCTCAAATGACCTGGGAGCTATTGAAAAAATCGGGCGGTGTATTTGCCAAAAATGGTCATTTTTCATTCAAATATTCATGAAAAATAGAAATTCCACTAAAATCCAATAAAAACTGCTGTGTCTCATTCTACCAGTATAACAAGACATGTCGGCATTGATTTGGAGTCGATGGCTCAAATGACCTGGGAGCTATTGAAAAAATCGGGCGGTGTATTCGCCAAAAATGCTGATTTTTCATTAAAATATTCATGAAAAATAGAAATTCCACTAAAATCCAATAAAAAGTGCTGTGTCTCATTCTACCAGTATAACAAGACATGTCGGCATTGATTTGGAGTCGATGGCTCAAATGACCTGGGAGCTATTGAAAAAATCGGGCGGTATATTCGCCAAAAATGCTGCTTTTTCATTCAAATATTCATGAAAAATATAAATTCCACTAAAATCCAATAAAAACTGCTGTGTCTCATTCTACCAGTATAACAAGACATGTCGGCATTGATTTGGAGTCGATGGCTCAAATGACCTGGGAGCTATTGAAAAAATCGGGCGGTGTATTCGCCAAAAATGCAGATTTTTCATTCAAATATTCATGAAAAATATAAATTCCACTAAAATACAATAAAAACTGCTGTGTCTCATTCTACCAGTATAACAAGACATGTCGGCATTGACTTGGAGTCGATGGCTCAAATGACCTGGGAGCTATTGAAAAAATCGGGCGGTGTATTCGCCAAAAATGCAGATTTTTCATTCAAATATTCATGAAAAATAGAAATTCCACTAAAATACAATAAAAACTGCTGTGTCTCATTCTACCAGTATAACAAGACATGTCGGCATTGATTTCGAGTCGATGGCTCAAATGACCTGGGAGCTATTGAAAAAATCGGGCGGTGTATTCGCCAAAAATGGTGAATTTTCATTCAAATATTCATGAAAAATAGAAATTCCACTAAAATCCAATAAAAACTGCTGTGTCTCATTCTACCAGTATAACAAGACATGTCGGCATTAATTTGGAGTCGATGGCTCAAATGACCTGGGAGCTATTGAAAAAATCGGGCGGTGTATTCGCCAAAAATGCTGATTTTTCATTAAAATATTCATGAAAAATAGAAATTCCACTAAAATCCAATAAAAAGTGCTGTGTCTCATTCTACCAGTATAACAAGACATGTCGGCATTGATTTGGAGTCGATGGCTCAAATGACTTGGGAGCTATTGAAAAAATCGGGCGGTATATTCGCCAAAAATGCTGCTTTTTCATTCAAATATTCATGAAAAATAGAAATTCCACTAAAATCCAATAAAAACTGCTGTGTCTCATTCTACCAGTATAACAAGACATGTCGGCATTGATTTCGAGTCGATGGCTCAAATGACCTGGGAGCTATTGAAAAAATCGGGCGGTGTATTCGCCAAAAATGGTCATTTTTCATTCAAATATTCATGAAAAATAGAAATTCCACTAAAATCCAATAAAAACTGCTGTGTCTCATTCTACCAGTATAACAAGACATGTCGGCATTGACTTGGAGTCGATGGCTCAAATGACCTGGGAGCTATTGAAAAAATCGGGTGGTGTATTCGCCAAAAATGCAGATTTTTCATTCAAATATTCATGAAAAATAGAAATTCCACTAAAATCCAATAAAAACTGCTGTGTCTCATTCTACCAGTATAACAAGACATGTCGGCATTGATTTGGAGTCGATGGCTCAAATGACCTGGGAGCTATTGAAAAAATCGGGCGGTGTATTCGCCAAAAATGGTCATTTTTCATTCAAATATTCATGAAAAATAGAAATTCCACTAAAATACAATAAAAACTGCTGTGTCTCATTCTACCAGTATAACAAGACATGTCGGCATTGATTTCAAGTCGATGGCTCAAATGACCTGGGAGCTATTGAAAAAATCGGGCGGTGTATTCGCCAAAAATGCTGATTTTTCATTAAAATATTCATGAAAAATAGAAATTCCACTAAAATACAATAAAAAGTGCTGTGTCTCATTCTACCAGTATAACAAGACATGTCGGCATTGATTTGGAGTCAATGGCTCAAATGACCTGGGAGCTATTGAAAAAATCGGGCGGTGTATTCGCCAAAAATGCTGCTTTTTCATTAAAATATTCATGAAAAATAGAAATTCCACTAAAATCTAATAAAAACTGCTGTGTCTCATTCTACCAGTATAACAAGACATGTCGGCATTGATTTGGAGTCGATGGCTCAAATGACCTGGGAGCTATTGAAAAAATCGGGCGGTGTATTCGCCAAAAATGGTCATTTTTCATTGAAATATTCATGAAAAATAGAAATTCCACTAAAATCCAATAAAAACTGCTGTGTCTCATTCTACCAGTATAACAAGACATGTCGGCATTGATTTGGAGTCGATGGCTCAAATGACCTGGGAGCTATTGAAAAAATCGGGCGGTGTATTCGCCAAAAATGGTCATTTTTCATTCAAATATTCATGAAAAATAGAAATTCCACTAAAATCCAATAAAAACTGCTGTGTCTCATTCTACCAGTATAACAAGACATGTCGGCATTGATTTGGAGTCGATGGCTCAAATGACCTGGGAGCTATTGAAAAAATCGGGCGGTGTATTCGCCAAAAATGGTCATTTTTCATTCAAATATTCATTAAAAATAGAAATTCCACTAAAATCCAATAAAAACTGCTGTGTCTCATTCTACCAGTATAACAAGACATGTCGGCATTGATTTGGAGTCGATGGCTCAAATGACCTGGGAGCTATTGAAAAAATCGGGCGGTGTATTCGCCAAAAATGGTCATTTTTCATTCAAATATTCATGAAAAATAGAAATTCCACTAAAATCCAATAAAAACTGCTGTGTCTCATTCTACCAGTATAACAAGACATGTCGGCATTGATTTGGAGTCGATGGCTCAAATGACCTGGGAGCTATTGAAAAAATCGGGCGGTGTATTCGCCAAAAATGGTCATTTTTCATTCAAATATTCCTGAAAAATAGAAATTCCACTAAAATCCAATAAAAACTGCTGTGTCTCATTCTACCAGTATAACAAGACATGTCGGCATTGATTTGGAGTCGATGGCTCAAATGACCTGGGAGCTATTGAAAAAATCGGGCGGTGTATTCGCCAAAAATGGTCATTTTTCATTGAAATATTCATGAAAAATAGAAATTCCACTAAAATCCAATAAAAACTGCTGTGTCTCATTCTACCAGTATAACAAGACATGTCGGCATTGATTTGGAGTCGATGGCTCAAATGACCTGGGAGCTATTGAAAAAATCGGGCGGTGTATTCGCCAAAAATGGTCATTTTTCATTCAAATATTCATGAAAAATAGAAATTCCACTAAAATCCAATAAAAACTGCTGTGTCTCATTCTACCAGTATAACAAGACATGTCGGCATTGATTTGGAGTCGATGGCTCAAATGACCTGGGAGCTATTGAAAAAATCGGGCGGTGTATTCGCCAAAAATGGTCATTTTTCATTCAAATATTCATTAAAAATAGAAATTCCACTAAAATCCAATAAAAACTGCTGTGTCTCATTCTACCAGTATAACAAGACATGTCGGCATTGATTTGGAGTCGATGGCTCAAATGACCTGGGAGCTATTGAAAAAATCGGGCGGTGTATTCGCCAAAAATGGTCATTTTTCATTCAAATATTCATGAAAAATAGAAATTCCACTAAAATCCAATAAAAACTGCTGTGTCTCATTCTACCAGTATAACAAGACATGTCGGCATTGATTTGGAGTCGATGGCTCAAAAAACCTGGGAGCTATTGAAAAAATCAGGCGGTGTATTCGCCAAAAATGCAGATTTTTCATTCAAATATTCCTGAAAAATAGAAATTCCACTAAAATCCAATAAAAACTGCTGTGTCTCATTCTACCAGTATAACAAGACATGTCGGCATTGATTTGGAGTCGATGGCTCAAATGACCTGGGAGCTATTGAAAAAATCGGGCGGTGTATTCGCCAAAAATGGTCATTTTTCATTCAAATATTCATGAAAAATAGAAATTCCACTAAAATCCAATAAAAACTGCTGTGTCTCATTCTACCAGTATAACAAGACATGTCGGCATTGATTTGGAGTCGATGGCTCAAATGACCTGGGAGCTATTGAAAAAATCGGGCGGTGTATTCGCCAAAAATGGTCATTTTTCATTCAAATATTCATGAAAAATAGAAATTCCACTAAAATACAATAAAAACTGCTGTGTCTCATTCTACCAGTATAACAAGACATGTCGGCATTGATTTGGAGTCGATGGCTCAAATGACCTGGGAGCTATTGAAAAAATCGGGCGGTGTATTCGCCAAAAATGGTCATTTTTCATTCAAATATTCATGAAAAATAGAAATTCCACTAAAATCCAATAAAAACTGCTGTGTCTCATTCTACCAGTATAACAAGACATGTCGGCATTGATTTGGAGTCGATGGCTCAAATGACCTGGGAGCTATTGAAAAAATCGGGCGGTGTATTCGCCAAAAATGGTCATTTTTCATTCAAATATTCATGAAAAATAGAAATTCCACTAAAATCCAATAAAAACTGCTGTGTCTCATTCTACCAGTATAACAAGACATGTCGGCATTGATTTGGAGTCGATGGCTCAAATGACCTGGGAGCTATTGAAAAAATCGGGCGGTGTATTCGCCAAAAATGCTGATTTTTCATTCAAATATTCATGAAAAATAGAAATTCCACTAAAATCCAATAAAAACTGCTGTGTCTCATTCTACCAGTATAACAAGACATGTCGGCATTGATTTGGAGTCGATGGCTCAGATGACCTGGGAGCTATTGAAAAAATCGGGCGGTGTATTCGCCAAAAATGGTCATTTTTCATTCAAATATTCATGAAAAATAGAAATTCCACTAAAATACAATAAAAACTGCTGTGTCTCATTCTAACAGTATAACAAGACATGTCGGCATTGATTTGGAGTCGATGGCTCAAATGACCTGGGAGCTATTGAAAAAATCGGGCGGTGTATTCGCCAAAAATGCAGATTTTTAATTCAAATATTCATTAAAAATAGAAATTCCAACTAAAATCCAATAAAAACTGCTGTGTCTCATTCTACCAGTATAACAAGACATGTCGGCATTGATTTGGAGTCGATGGCTCAAATGACCTGGGAGCTATTGAAAAAATCGGGTGGTGTATTCGCCAAAAATGCAGATTTTTCATTCAAATATTCCTGAAAAATAGAAATTCCACTAAAATCCAATAAAAACTGCTGTGTCTCATTCTACCAGTATAACAAGACATGTCGGCATTGATTTGGAGTCGATGGGTCAAATGACCTGGGAGCTATTGAAAAAATCGGGTGGTGTATTCGCCAAAAATGGTCATTTTTCATTCAAATATTCCTGAAAAATAGAAATTCCACTAAAATCCAATAAAAACTGCTGTGTCTCATTCTACCAGTATAACAAGACATGTCGGCATTGATTTGGAGTCGATGGCTCAAATGACCTGGGAGCTATTGAAAAAATCGGGTGGTTTATTCGCCAAAAATGGTCATTTTTCATTCAAATATTCATGAAAAATAGAAATTCCACTAAAATACAATAAAAACTGCTGTGTCTCATTCTACCAGTATAACAAGACATGTCGGCATTGATTTGGAGTCGATGGCTCAAATGACCTGGGAGCTATTGAAAAAATCGGGTGGTGTATTCGCCAAAAATGCTGATTTTTCATTCAAATATTCATGAAAAATAGAAATTCCACTAAAATCCAATAAAAACTGCTGTGTCTCATTCTACCAGTATAACAACACATGTCGGCATTGATTTGGAGTCGATGGCTCAAATGACCTGGGAGCTATTGAAAAAATCGGGCGGTGTATTCGCCAAAAATGGTCATTTTTCATTCAAATATTCATGAAAAATAGAAATTCCACTAAAATCCAATAAAAACTGCTGTGTCTCATTCTACCAGTATAACAAGACATGTCGGCATTGATTTGGAGTCGATGGCTCAAAAAACCTGGGAGCTATTGAAAAAATCGGGCGGTGTATTCGCCAAAAATGCAGATTTTTCATTCAAATATTCCTGAAAAATAGAAATTCCACTAAAATCCAATAAAAACTGCTGTGTCTCATTCTACCAGTATAACAAGACATGTCGGCATTGATTTGGAGTCGATGGCTCAAATGACCTGGGAGCTATTGAAAAAATCGGGCGATGTATTCGCCAAAAATGGTCATTTTTCATTCAAATATTCATTAAAAATAGAAATTCCACCAAAATCCAATAAAAACTGCTGTGTCTCATTCTACCAGTATAACAAGACATGTCGGCATTGATTTGGAGTCGATGGCTCAAATGACCTGGGAGCTATTGAAAAAATCGGGCGGTGTATTCGCCAAAAATGGTCATTTTTCATTCAAATATTCATGAAAAATAGAAATTCCACTAAAATCCAATAAAAACTGCTGTGTCTCATTCTACCAGTATAACAAGACATGTCGGCATTGATTTGGAGTCGATGGCTCAAATGACCTGGGAGCTATTGAAAAAATCGGGCGGTGTATTCACCAAAAATGGTCATTTTTCATTCAAATATTCATGAAAAATAGAAATTCCACTAAAATCCAATAAAAACTGCTGTGTCTCATTCTACCAGTATAACAAGACATGTCGGCATTGATTTGGAGTCGATGGCTCAAATGACCTGGGAGCTATTGAAAAAATCGGGCGGTGTATTCGCCAAAAATGCAGATTTTTAATTCAAATATTCATTAAAAGTAGAAATTCCAACTAAAATCCAATAAAAACTGCTGTGTCTCATTCTACCAGTATAACAAGACATGTCGGCATTGATTTGGAGTCGATGGCTCAAATGACCTGGGAGCTATTGAAAAAATCGGGCGGTGTATTCGCCAAAAATGCAGATTTTTCATTCAAATATTCCTGAAAAATAGAAATTCCACTAAAATCCAATAAAAACTGCTGTGTCTCATTCTACCAGTATAACAAGACATGTCGGCATTGATTTGGAGTCGATGGCTCAAATGACCTGGGAGCTATTGAAAAAATCGGGTGGTGTATTCGCCAAAAATGGTCATTTTTCATTCAAATATTCATGAAAAATAGAAATTCCACTAAAATACAATAAAAACTGCTGTGTCTCATTCTACCAGTATAACAAGACATGTCGGCATTGATTTGGAGTCGATGGCTCAAATGACCTGGGAGCTATTGAAAAAATCGGGTGGTGTATTCGCCAAAAATGCTGATTTTTCATTCAAATATTCATGAAAAATAGAAATTCCACTAAAATCCAATAAAAACTGCTGTGTCTCATTCTACCAGTATAACAACACATGTCGGCATTGATTTGGAGTCGATGGCTCAAATGACCTGGGAGCTATTGAAAAAATCGGGCGGTGTATTCGCCAAAAATGGTCATTTTTCATTCAAATATTCATGAAAAATAGAAATTCCACTAAAATCCAATAAAAACTGCTGTGTCTCATTCTACCAGTATAACAAGACATGTCGGCATTGATTTGGAGTCGATGGCTCAAATGACCTGGGAGCTATTGAAAAAATCGGGCGGTGTATTCGCCAAAAATGGTCATTTTTCATTCAAATATTCATTAAAAATAGAAATTCCACTAAAATCCAATAAAAACTGCTGTGTCTCATTCTACCAGTATAACAAGACATGTCGGCATTGATTTGGAGTCGATGGCTCAAATGACCTGGGAGCTATTGAAAAAATCGGGCGGTGTATTCGCCAAAAATGGTCATTTTTCATTCAAATATTCATGAAAAATAGAAATTCCACTAAAATCCAATAAAAACTGCTGTGTCTCATTCTACCAGTATAACAACACATGTCGGCATTGATTTGGAGTCGATGGCTCAAATGACCTGGGAGCTATTGAAAAAATCGGGCGGTGTATTCGCCAAAAATGGTCATTTTTCATTCAAATATTCATGAAAAATAGAAATTCCACTAAAATCCAATAAAAACTGCTGTGTCTCATTCTACCAGTATAACAAGACATGTCGGCATTGATTTGGAGTCGATGGCTCAAAAAACCTGGGAGCTATTGAAAAAATCGGGCGGTGTATTCGCCAAAAATGCAGATTTTTCATTCAAATATTCCTGAAAAATAGAAATTCCACTAAAATCCAATAAAAACTGCTGTGTCTCATTCTACCAGTATAACAAGACATGTCGGCATTGATTTGGAGTCGATGGCTCAAATGACCTGGGAGCTATTGAAAAAATCGGGCGATGTATTCGCCAAAAATGGTCATTTTTCATTCAAATATTCATTAAAAATAGAAATTCCACCAAAATCCAATAAAAACTGCTGTGTCTCATTCTACCAGTATAACAAGACATGTCGGCATTGATTTGGAGTCGATGGCTCAAATGACCTGGGAGCTATTGAAAAAATCGGGCGGTGTATTCGCCAAAAATGGTCATTTTTCATTCAAATATTCATGAAAAATAGAAATTCCACTAAAATCCAATAAAAACTGCTGTGTCTCATTCTACCAGTATAACAAGACATGTCGGCATTGATTTGGAGTCGATGGCTCAAATGACCTGGGAGCTATTGAAAAAATCGGGCGGTGTATTCACCAAAAATGGTCATTTTTCATTCAAATATTCATGAAAAATAGAAATTCCACTAAAATCCAATAAAAACTGCTGTGTCTCATTCTACCAGTATAACAAGACATGTCGGCATTGATTTGGAGTCGATGGCTCAAATGACCTGGGAGCTATTGAAAAAATCGGGCGGTGTATTCGCCAAAAATGCAGATTTTTAATTCAAATATTCATTAAAAGTAGAAATTCCAACTAAAATCCAATAAAAACTGCTGTGTCTCATTCTACCAGTATAACAAGACATGTCGGCATTGATTTGGAGTCGATGGCTCAAATGACCTGGGAGCTATTGAAAAAATCGGGCGGTGTATTCGCCAAAAATGCAGATTTTTCATTCAAATATTCCTGAAAAATAGAAATTCCACTAAAATCCAATAAAAACTGCTGTGTCTCATTCTACCAGTATAACAAGACATGTCGGCATTGATTTGGAGTCGATGGCTCAAATGACCTGGGAGCTATTGAAAAAATCGGGTGGTGTATTCGCCAAAAATGGTCATTTTTCATTCAAATATTCATGAAAAATAGAAATTCCACTAAAATACAATAAAAACTGCTGTGTCTCATTCTACCAGTATAACAAGACATGTCGGCATTGATTTGGAGTCGATGGCTCAAATGACCTGGGAGCTATTGAAAAAATCGGGTGGTGTATTCGCCAAAAATGCTGATTTTTCATTCAAATATTCATGAAAAATAGAAATTCCACTAAAATCCAATAAAAACTGCTGTGTCTCATTCTACCAGTATAACAACACATGTCGGCATTGATTTGGAGTCGATGGCTCAAATGACCTGGGAGCTATTGAAAAAATCGGGCGGTGTATTCGCCAAAAATGGTCATTTTTCATTCAAATATTCATGAAAAATAGAAATTCCACTAAAATCCAATAAAAACTGCTGTGTCTCATTCTACCAGTATAACAAGACATGTCGGCATTGATTTGGAGTCGATGGCTCAAATGACCTGGGAGCTATTGAAAAAATCGGGCGGTGTATTCGCCAAAAATGGTCATTTTTCATTCAAATATTCATTAAAAATAGAAATTCCACTAAAATCCAATAAAAACTGCTGTGTCTCATTCTACCAGTATAACAAGACATGTCGGCATTGATTTGGAGTCGATGGCTCAAATGACCTGGGAGCTATTGAAAAAATCGGGCGGTGTATTCGCCAAAAATGGTCATTTTTCATTCAAATATTCATGAAAAATAGAAATTCCACTAAAATCCAATAAAAACTGCTGTGTCTCATTCTACCAGTATAACAAGACATGTCGGCATTGATTTGGAGTCGATGGCTCAAAAAACCTGGGAGCTATTGAAAAAATCGGGCGGTGTATTCGCCAAAAATGCAGATTTTTCATTCAAATATTCCTGAAAAATAGAAATTCCACTAAAATACAATAAAAACTGCTGTGTCTCATTCTACCAGTATAACAAGACATGTCGGCATTGATTTGGAGTCGATGGCTCAAATGACCTGGGAGCTATTGAAAAAATCGGGCGGTGTATTCGCCAAAAATGGTCATTTTTCATTCAAATATTCATGAAAAATAGAAATTCCACTAAAATCCAATAAAAACTGCTGTGTCTCATTCTACCAGTATAACAAGACATGTCGGCATTGATTTGGAGTCGATGGCTCAAATGACCTGGGAGCTATTGAAAAAATCGGGCGGTGTATTCACCAAAAATGGTCATTTTTCATTCAAATATTCATGAAAAATAGAAATTCGACTAAAATCCAATAAAAACTGCTGTGTCTCATTCTACCAGTATAACAAGACATGTCGGCATTGATTTGGAGTCGATGGCTCAAATGACCTGGGAGCTATTGAAAAAATCGGGCGGTGTATTCGCCAAAAATGGTCATTTTTCATTCAAATATTCATGAAAAATAGAAATTCCACTAAAATCCAATAAAAACTGCTGTGTCTCATTCTACCAGTATAACAAGACATGTCGGCATTGATTTGGAGTCGATGGCTCAAATGACCTGGGAGCTATTGAAAAAATCGGGCGGTGTATTCGCCAAAAATGGTCATTTTTCATTCAAATATTCATGAAAAATAGAAATTCCACTAAAATCCAATAAAAACTGCTGTGTCTCATTCTACCAGTATAACAAGACATGTCGGCATTGATTTGGAGTCGATGGCTCAAATGACCTGGGAGCTATTGAAAAAATCGGGCGGTGTATTTGCCAAAAATGGTCATTTTTCATTCAAATATTCATGAAAAATAGAAATTCCACTAAAATCCAATAAAAACTGCTGTGTCTCATTCTACCAGTATAACAAGACATGTCGGCATTGATTTGGAGTCGATGGCTCAAATGACCTGGGAGCTATTGAAAAAATCGGGCGGTGTATTCGCCAAAAATGCTGATTTTTCATTAAAATATTCATGAAAAATAGAAATTCCACTAAAATCCAATAAAAAGTGCTGTGTCTCATTCTACCAGTATAACAAGACATGTCGGCATTGATTTGGAGTCGATGGCTCAAATGACCTGGGAGCTATTGAAAAAATCGGGCGGTATATTCGCCAAAAATGCTGCTTTTTCATTCAAATATTCATGAAAAATATAAATTCCACTAAAATCCAATAAAAACTGCTGTGTCTCATTCTACCAGTATAACAAGACATGTCGGCATTGATTTGGAGTCGATGGCTCAAATGACCTGGGAGCTATTGAAAAAATCGGGCGGTGTATTCGCCAAAAATGCAGATTTTTCATTCAAATATTCATGAAAAATATAAATTCCACTAAAATACAATAAAAACTGCTGTGTCTCATTCTACCAGTATAACAAGACATGTCGGCATTGACTTGGAGTCGATGGCTCAAATGACCTGGGAGCTATTGAAAAAATCGGGCGGTGTATTCGCCAAAAATGCAGATTTTTCATTCAAATATTCATGAAAAATAGAAATTCCACTAAAATACAATAAAAACTGCTGTGTCTCATTCTACCAGTATAACAAGACATGTCGGCATTGATTTCGAGTCGATGGCTCAAATGACCTGGGAGCTATTGAAAAAATCGGGCGGTGTATTCGCCAAAAATGGTGAATTTTCATTCAAATATTCATGAAAAATAGAAATTCCACTAAAATCCAATAAAAACTGCTGTGTCTCATTCTACCAGTATAACAAGACATGTCGGCATTAATTTGGAGTCGATGGCTCAAATGACCTGGGAGCTATTGAAAAAATCGGGCGGTGTATTCGCCAAAAATGCTGATTTTTCATTAAAATATTCATGAAAAATAGAAATTCCACTAAAATCCAATAAAAAGTGCTGTGTCTCATTCTACCAGTATAACAAGACATGTCGGCATTGATTTGGAGTCGATGGCTCAAATGACTTGGGAGCTATTGAAAAAATCGGGCGGTATATTCGCCAAAAATGCTGCTTTTTCATTCAAATATTCATGAAAAATAGAAATTCCACTAAAATCCAATAAAAACTGCTGTGTCTCATTCTACCAGTATAACAAGACATGTCGGCATTGATTTCGAGTCGATGGCTCAAATGACCTGGGAGCTATTGAAAAAATCGGGCGGTGTATTCGCCAAAAATGGTCATTTTTCATTCAAATATTCATGAAAAATAGAAATTCCACTAAAATCCAATAAAAACTGCTGTGTCTCATTCTACCAGTATAACAAGACATGTCGGCATTGACTTGGAGTCGATGGCTCAAATGACCTGGGAGCTATTGAAAAAATCGGGTGGTGTATTCGCCAAAAATGCAGATTTTTCATTCAAATATTCATGAAAAATAGAAATTCCACTAAAATCCAATAAAAACTGCTGTGTCTCATTCTACCAGTATAACAAGACATGTCGGCATTGATTTGGAGTCGATGGCTCAAATGACCTGGGAGCTATTGAAAAAATCGGGCGGTGTATTCGCCAAAAATGGTCATTTTTCATTCAAATATTCATGAAAAATAGAAATTCCACTAAAATACAATAAAAACTGCTGTGTCTCATTCTACCAGTATAACAAGACATGTCGGCATTGATTTCAAGTCGATGGCTCAAATGACCTGGGAGCTATTGAAAAAATCGGGCGGTGTATTCGCCAAAAATGCTGATTTTTCATTAAAATATTCATGAAAAATAGAAATTCCACTAAAATACAATAAAAAGTGCTGTGTCTCATTCTACCAGTATAACAAGACATGTCGGCATTGATTTGGAGTCAATGGCTCAAATGACCTGGGAGCTATTGAAAAAATCGGGCGGTGTATTCGCCAAAAATGCTGCTTTTTCATTAAAATATTCATGAAAAATAGAAATTCCACTAAAATCTAATAAAAACTGCTGTGTCTCATTCTACCAGTATAACAAGACATGTCGGCATTGATTTGGAGTCGATGGCTCAAATGACCTGGGAGCTATTGAAAAAATCGGGCGGTGTATTCGCCAAAAATGGTCATTTTTCATTGAAATATTCATGAAAAATAGAAATTCCACTAAAATCCAATAAAAACTGCTGTGTCTCATTCTACCAGTATAACAAGACATGTCGGCATTGATTTGGAGTCGATGGCTCAAATGACCTGGGAGCTATTGAAAAAATCGGGCGGTGTATTCGCCAAAAATGGTCATTTTTCATTCAAATATTCATGAAAAATAGAAATTCCACTAAAATCCAATAAAAACTGCTGTGTCTCATTCTACCAGTATAACAAGACATGTCGGCATTGATTTGGAGTCGATGGCTCAAATGACCTGGGAGCTATTGAAAAAATCGGGCGGTGTATTCGCCAAAAATGGTCATTTTTCATTCAAATATTCATTAAAAATAGAAATTCCACTAAAATCCAATAAAAACTGCTGTGTCTCATTCTACCAGTATAACAAGACATGTCGGCATTGATTTGGAGTCGATGGCTCAAATGACCTGGGAGCTATTGAAAAAATCGGGCGGTGTATTCGCCAAAAATGGTCATTTTTCATTCAAATATTCATGAAAAATAGAAATTCCACTAAAATCCAATAAAAACTGCTGTGTCTCATTCTACCAGTATAACAAGACATGTCGGCATTGATTTGGAGTCGATGGCTCAAATGACCTGGGAGCTATTGAAAAAATCGGGCGGTGTATTCGCCAAAAATGGTCATTTTTCATTCAAATATTCCTGAAAAATAGAAATTCCACTAAAATCCAATAAAAACTGCTGTGTCTCATTCTACCAGTATAACAAGACATGTCGGCATTGATTTGGAGTCGATGGCTCAAATGACCTGGGAGCTATTGAAAAAATCGGGCGGTGTATTCGCCAAAAATGGTCATTTTTCATTGAAATATTCATGAAAAATAGAAATTCCACTAAAATCCAATAAAAACTGCTGTGTCTCATTCTACCAGTATAACAAGACATGTCGGCATTGATTTGGAGTCGATGGCTCAAATGACCTGGGAGCTATTGAAAAAATCGGGCGGTGTATTCGCCAAAAATGGTCATTTTTCATTCAAATATTCATGAAAAATAGAAATTCCACTAAAATCCAATAAAAACTGCTGTGTCTCATTCTACCAGTATAACAAGACATGTCGGCATTGATTTGGAGTCGATGGCTCAAATGACCTGGGAGCTATTGAAAAAATCGGGCGGTGTATTCGCCAAAAATGGTCATTTTTCATTCAAATATTCATTAAAAATAGAAATTCCACTAAAATCCAATAAAAACTGCTGTGTCTCATTCTACCAGTATAACAAGACATGTCGGCATTGATTTGGAGTCGATGGCTCAAATGACCTGGGAGCTATTGAAAAAATCGGGCGGTGTATTCGCCAAAAATGGTCATTTTTCATTCAAATATTCATGAAAAATAGAAATTCCACTAAAATCCAATAAAAACTGCTGTGTCTCATTCTACCAGTATAACAAGACATGTCGGCATTGATTTGGAGTCGATGGCTCAAAAAACCTGGGAGCTATTGAAAAAATCAGGCGGTGTATTCGCCAAAAATGCAGATTTTTCATTCAAATATTCCTGAAAAATAGAAATTCCACTAAAATCCAATAAAAACTGCTGTGTCTCATTCTACCAGTATAACAAGACATGTCGGCATTGATTTGGAGTCGATGGCTCAAATGACCTGGGAGCTATTGAAAAAATCGGGCGGTGTATTCGCCAAAAATGGTCATTTTTCATTCAAATATTCATGAAAAATAGAAATTCCACTAAAATCCAATAAAAACTGCTGTGTCTCATTCTACCAGTATAACAAGACATGTCGGCATTGATTTGGAGTCGATGGCTCAAATGACCTGGGAGCTATTGAAAAAATCGGGCGGTGTATTCGCCAAAAATGGTCATTTTTCATTCAAATATTCATTAAAAATAGAAATTCCACTAAAATCCAATAAAAACTGCTGTGTCTCATTCTACCAGTATAACAAGACATGTCGGCATTGATTTGGAGTCGATGGCTCAAATGACCTGGGAGCTATTGAAAAAATCGGGCGGTGTATTCGCCAAAAATGGTCATTTTTCATTCAAATATTCATGAAAAATAGAAATTCCACTAAAATACAATAAAAACTGCTGTGTCTCATTCTACCAGTATAACAAGACATGTCGGCATTGATTTGGAGTCGATGGCTCAAATGACCTGGGAGCTATTGAAAAAATCGGGCGGTGTATTCGCCAAAAATGGTCATTTTTCATTCAAATATTCATGAAAAATAGAAATTCCACTAAAATCCAATAAAAACTGCTGTGTCTCATTCTACCAGTATAACAAGACATGTCGGCATTGATTTGGAGTCGATGGCTCAAATGACCTGGGAGCTATTGAAAAAATCGGGCGGTGTATTCGCCAAAAATGGTCATTTTTCATTCAAATATTCATGAAAAATAGAAATTCCACTAAAATCCAATAAAAACTGCTGTGTCTCATTCTACCAGTATAACAAGACATGTCGGCATTGATTTGGAGTCGATGGCTCAAATGACCTGGGAGCTATTGAAAAAATCGGGCGGTGTATTCGCCAAAAATGCTGATTTTTCATTCAAATATTCATGAAAAATAGAAATTCCACTAAAATCCAATAAAAACTGCTGTGTCTCATTCTACCAGTATAACAAGACATGTCGGCATTGATTTGGAGTCGATGGCTCAGATGACCTGGGAGCTATTGAAAAAATCGGGCGGTGTATTCGCCAAAAATGGTCATTTTTCATTCAAATATTCATGAAAAATAGAAATTCCACTAAAATACAATAAAAACTGCTGTGTCTCATTCTAACAGTATAACAAGACATGTCGGCATTGATTTGGAGTCGATGGCTCAAATGACCTGGGAGCTATTGAAAAAATCGGGCGGTGTATTCGCCAAAAATGCAGATTTTTAATTCAAATATTCATTAAAAATAGAAATTCCAACTAAAATCCAATAAAAACTGCTGTGTCTCATTCTACCAGTATAACAAGACATGTCGGCATTGATTTGGAGTCGATGGCTCAAATGACCTGGGAGCTATTGAAAAAATCGGGTGGTGTATTCGCCAAAAATGCAGATTTTTCATTCAAATATTCCTGAAAAATAGAAATTCCACTAAAATCCAATAAAAACTGCTGTGTCTCATTCTACCAGTATAACAAGACATGTCGGCATTGATTTGGAGTCGATGGGTCAAATGACCTGGGAGCTATTGAAAAAATCGGGTGGTGTATTCGCCAAAAATGGTCATTTTTCATTCAAATATTCCTGAAAAATAGAAATTCCACTAAAATCCAATAAAAACTGCTGTGTCTCATTCTACCAGTATAACAAGACATGTCGGCATTGATTTGGAGTCGATGGCTCAAATGACCTGGGAGCTATTGAAAAAATCGGGTGGTTTATTCGCCAAAAATGGTCATTTTTCATTCAAATATTCATGAAAAATAGAAATTCCACTAAAATACAATAAAAACTGCTGTGTCTCATTCTACCAGTATAACAAGACATGTCGGCATTGATTTGGAGTCGATGGCTCAAATGACCTGGGAGCTATTGAAAAAATCGGGTGGTGTATTCGCCAAAAATGCTGATTTTTCATTCAAATATTCATGAAAAATAGAAATTCCACTAAAATCCAATAAAAACTGCTGTGTCTCATTCTACCAGTATAACAACACATGTCGGCATTGATTTGGAGTCGATGGCTCAAATGACCTGGGAGCTATTGAAAAAATCGGGCGGTGTATTCGCCAAAAATGGTCATTTTTCATTCAAATATTCATGAAAAATAGAAATTCCACTAAAATCCAATAAAAACTGCTGTGTCTCATTCTACCAGTATAACAAGACATGTCGGCATTGATTTGGAGTCGATGGCTCAAAAAACCTGGGAGCTATTGAAAAAATCGGGCGGTGTATTCGCCAAAAATGCAGATTTTTCATTCAAATATTCCTGAAAAATAGAAATTCCACTAAAATCCAATAAAAACTGCTGTGTCTCATTCTACCAGTATAACAAGACATGTCGGCATTGATTTGGAGTCGATGGCTCAAATGACCTGGGAGCTATTGAAAAAATCGGGCGATGTATTCGCCAAAAATGGTCATTTTTCATTCAAATATTCATTAAAAATAGAAATTCCACCAAAATCCAATAAAAACTGCTGTGTCTCATGCTACCAGTATAACAAGACATGTCGGCATTGATTTGGAGTCGATGGCTCAAATGACCTGGGAGCTATTGAAAAAATCGGGCGGTGTATTCGCCAAAAATGGTCATTTTTCATTCAAATATTCATGAAAAATAGAAATTCCACTAAAATCCAATAAAAACTGCTGTGTCTCATTCTACCAGTATAACAAGACATGTCGGCATTGATTTGGAGTCGATGGCTCAAATGACCTGGGAGCTATTGAAAAAATCGGGCGGTGTATTCACCAAAAATGGTCATTTTTCATTCAAATATTCATGAAAAATAGAAATTCCACTAAAATCCAATAAAAACTGCTGTGTCTCATTCTACCAGTATAACAAGACATGTCGGCATTGATTTGGAGTCGATGGCTCAAATGACCTGGGAGCTATTGAAAAAATCGGGCGGTGTATTCGCCAAAAATGCAGATTTTTAATTCAAATATTCATTAAAAGTAGAAATTCCAACTAAAATCCAATAAAAACTGCTGTGTCTCATTCTACCAGTATAACAAGACATGTCGGCATTGATTTGGAGTCGATGGCTCAAATGACCTGGGAGCTATTGAAAAAATCGGGCGGTGTATTCGCCAAAAATGCAGATTTTTCATTCAAATATTCCTGAAAAATAGAAATTCCACTAAAATCCAATAAAAACTGCTGTGTCTCATTCTACCAGTATAACAAGACATGTCGGCATTGATTTGGAGTCGATGGCTCAAATGACCTGGGAGCTATTGAAAAAATCGGGTGGTGTATTCGCCAAAAATGGTCATTTTTCATTCAAATATTCATGAAAAATAGAAATTCCACTAAAATACAATAAAAACTGCTGTGTCTCATTCTACCAGTATAACAAGACATGTCGGCATTGATTTGGAGTCGATGGCTCAAATGACCTGGGAGCTATTGAAAAAATCGGGTGGTGTATTCGCCAAAAATGCTGATTTTTCATTCAAATATTCATGAAAAATAGAAATTCCACTAAAATCCAATAAAAACTGCTGTGTCTCATTCTACCAGTATAACAACACATGTCGGCATTGATTTGGAGTCGATGGCTCAAATGACCTGGGAGCTATTGAAAAAATCGGGCGGTGTATTCGCCAAAAATGGTCATTTTTCATTCAAATATTCATGAAAAATAGAAATTCCACTAAAATCCAATAAAAACTGCTGTGTCTCATTCTACCAGTATAACAAGACATGTCGGCATTGATTTGGAGTCGATGGCTCAAATGACCTGGGAGCTATTGAAAAAATCGGGCGGTGTATTCGCCAAAAATGGTCATTTTTCATTCAAATATTCATTAAAAATAGAAATTCCACTAAAATCCAATAAAAACTGCTGTGTCTCATTCTACCAGTATAACAAGACATGTCGGCATTGATTTGGAGTCGATGGCTCAAATGACCTGGGAGCTATTGAAAAAATCGGGCGGTGTATTCGCCAAAAATGGTCATTTTTCATTCAAATATTCATGAAAAATAGAAATTCCACTAAAATCCAATAAAAACTGCTGTGTCTCATTCTACCAGTATAACAACACATGTCGGCATTGATTTGGAGTCGATGGCTCAAATGACCTGGGAGCTATTGAAAAAATCGGGCGGTGTATTCGCCAAAAATGGTCATTTTTCATTCAAATATTCATGAAAAATAGAAATTCCACTAAAATCCAATAAAAACTGCTGTGTCTCATTCTACCAGTATAACAAGACATGTCGGCATTGATTTGGAGTCGATGGCTCAAAAAACCTGGGAGCTATTGAAAAAATCGGGCGGTGTATTCGCCAAAAATGCAGATTTTTCATTCAAATATTCCTGAAAAATAGAAATTCCACTAAAATCCAATAAAAACTGCTGTGTCTCATTCTACCAGTATAACAAGACATGTCGGCATTGATTTGGAGTCGATGGCTCAAATGACCTGGGAGCTATTGAAAAAATCGGGCGATGTATTCGCCAAAAATGGTCATTTTTCATTCAAATATTCATTAAAAATAGAAATTCCACCAAAATCCAATAAAAACTGCTGTGTCTCATTCTACCAGTATAACAAGACATGTCGGCATTGATTTGGAGTCGATGGCTCAAATGACCTGGGAGCTATTGAAAAAATCGGGCGGTGTATTCGCCAAAAATGGTCATTTTTCATTCAAATATTCATGAAAAATAGAAATTCCACTAAAATCCAATAAAAACTGCTGTGTCTCATTCTACCAGTATAACAAGACATGTCGGCATTGATTTGGAGTCGATGGCTCAAATGACCTGGGAGCTATTGAAAAAATCGGGCGGTGTATTCACCAAAAATGGTCATTTTTCATTCAAATATTCATGAAAAATAGAAATTCCACTAAAATCCAATAAAAACTGCTGTGTCTCATTCTACCAGTATAACAAGACATGTCGGCATTGATTTGGAGTCGATGGCTCAAATGACCTGGGAGCTATTGAAAAAATCGGGCGGTGTATTCGCCAAAAATGCAGATTTTTAATTCAAATATTCATTAAAAGTAGAAATTCCAACTAAAATCCAATAAAAACTGCTGTGTCTCATTCTACCAGTATAACAAGACATGTCGGCATTGATTTGGAGTCGATGGCTCAAATGACCTGGGAGCTATTGAAAAAATCGGGCGATGTATTCGCCAAAAATGGTCATTTTTCATTCAAATATTCATTAAAAATAGAAATTCCACCAAAATCCAATAAAAACTGCTGTGTCTCATTCTACCAGTATAACAAGACATGTCGGCATTGATTTGGAGTCGATGGCTCAAATGACCTGGGAGCTATTGAAAAAATCGGGCGGTGTATTCGCCAAAAATGGTCATTTTTCATTCAAATATTCATTAAAAATAGAAATTCCACTAAAATCCAATAAAAACTGCTGTGTCTCATTCTACCAGTATAACAAGACATGTCGGCATTGATTTGGAGTCGATGGCTCAAATGACCTGGGAGCTATTGAAAAAATCGGGCGGTGTATTCGCCAAAAATGGTCATTTTTCATTCAAATATTCATGAAAAATAGAAATTCCACTAAAATCCAATAAAAACTGCTGTGTCTCATTCTACCAGTATAACAACACATGTCGGCATTGATTTGGAGTCGATGGCTCAAATGACCTGGGAGCTATTGAAAAAATCGGGCGGTGTATTCGCCAAAAATGGTCATTTTTCATTCAAATATTCATGAAAAATAGAAATTCCACTAAAATCCAATAAAAACTGCTGTGTCTCATTCTACCAGTATAACAAGACATGTCGGCATTGATTTGGAGTCGATGGCTCAAAAAACCTGGGAGCTATTGAAAAAATCGGGCGGTGTATTCGCCAAAAATGCAGATTTTTCATTCAAATATTCCTGAAAAATAGAAATTCCACTAAAATCCAATAAAAACTGCTGTGTCTCATTCTACCAGTATAACAAGACATGTCGGCATTGATTTGGAGTCGATGGCTCAAATGACCTGGGAGCTATTGAAAAAATCGGGCGATGTATTCGCCAAAAATGGTCATTTTTCATTCAAATATTCATTAAAAATAGAAATTCCACCAAAATCCAATAAAAACTGCTGTGTCTCATTCTACCAGTATAACAAGACATGTCGGCATTGATTTGGAGTCGATGGCTCAAATGACCTGGGAGCTATTGAAAAAATCGGGCGGTGTATTCGCCAAAAATGGTCATTTTTCATTCAAATATTCATGAAAAATAGAAATTCCACTAAAATCCAATAAAAACTGCTGTGTCTCATTCTACCAGTATAACAAGACATGTCGGCATTGATTTGGAGTCGATGGCTCAAATGACCTGGGAGCTATTGAAAAAATCGGGCGGTGTATTCACCAAAAATGGTCATTTTTCATTCAAATATTCATGAAAAATAGAAATTCCACTAAAATCCAATAAAAACTGCTGTGTCTCATTCTACCAGTATAACAAGACATGTCGGCATTGATTTGGAGTCGATGGCTCAAATGACCTGGGAGCTATTGAAAAAATCGGGCGGTGTATTCGCCAAAAATGCAGATTTTTAATTCAAATATTCATTAAAAGTAGAAATTCCAACTAAAATCCAATAAAAACTGCTGTGTCTCATTCTACCAGTATAACAAGACATGTCGGCATTGATTTGGAGTCGATGGCTCAAATGACCTGGGAGCTATTGAAAAAATCGGGCGGTGTATTCGCCAAAAATGCAGATTTTTCATTCAAATATTCCTGAAAAATAGAAATTCCACTAAAATCCAATAAAAACTGCTGTGTCTCATTCTACCAGTATAACAAGACATGTCGGCATTGATTTGGAGTCGATGGCTCAAATGACCTGGGAGCTATTGAAAAAATCGGGTGGTGTATTCGCCAAAAATGGTCATTTTTCATTCAAATATTCATGAAAAATAGAAATTCCACTAAAATACAATAAAAACTGCTGTGTCTCATTCTACCAGTATAACAAGACATGTCGGCATTGATTTGGAGTCGATGGCTCAAATGACCTGGGAGCTATTGAAAAAATCGGGTGGTGTATTCGCCAAAAATGCTGATTTTTCATTCAAATATTCATGAAAAATAGAAATTCCACTAAAATCCAATAAAAACTGCTGTGTCTCATTCTACCAGTATAACAACACATGTCGGCATTGATTTGGAGTCGATGGCTCAAATGACCTGGGAGCTATTGAAAAAATCGGGCGGTGTATTCGCCAAAAATGGTCATTTTTCATTCAAATATTCATGAAAAATAGAAATTCCACTAAAATCCAATAAAAACTGCTGTGTCTCATTCTACCAGTATAACAAGACATGTCGGCATTGATTTGGAGTCGATGGCTCAAATGACCTGGGAGCTATTGAAAAAATCGGGCGGTGTATTCGCCAAAAATGGTCATTTTTCATTCAAATATTCATTAAAAATAGAAATTCCACTAAAATCCAATAAAAACTGCTGTGTCTCATTCTACCAGTATAACAAGACATGTCGGCATTGATTTGGAGTCGATGGCTCAAATGACCTGGGAGCTATTGAAAAAATCGGGCGGTGTATTCGCCAAAAATGGTCATTTTTCATTCAAATATTCATGAAAAATAGAAATTCCACTAAAATCCAATAAAAACTGCTGTGTCTCATTCTACCAGTATAACAAGACATGTCGGCATTGATTTGGAGTCGATGGCTCAAATGACCTGGGAGCTATTGAAAAAATCGGGCGGTGTATTCACCAAAAATGGTCATTTTTCATTCAAATATTCATGAAAAATAGAAATTCGACTAAAATCCAATAAAAACTGCTGTGTCTCATTCTACCAGTATAACAAGACATGTCGGCATTGATTTGGAGTCGATGGCTCAAATGACCTGGGAGCTATTGAAAAAATCGGGCGGTGTATTCGCCAAAAATGGTCATTTTTCATTCAAATATTCATGAAAAATAGAAATTCCACTAAAATCCAATAAAAACTGCTGTGTCTCATTCTACCAGTATAACAAGACATGTCGGCATTGATTTGGAGTCGATGGCTCAAATGACCTGGGAGCTATTGAAAAAATCGGGCGGTGTATTCGCCAAAAATGGTCATTTTTCATTCAAATATTCATTAAAAATAGAAATTCCACTAAAATCCAATAAAAACTGCTGTGTCTCATTCTACCAGTATAACAAGACATGTCGGCATTGATTTGGAGTCGATGGCTCAAATGACCTGGGAGCTATTGAAAAAATCGGGTGGTGTATTCGCCAAAAATGGTCATTTTTCATTCAAATATTCATGAAAAATAGAAATTCCACTAAAATACAATAAAAACTGCTGTGTCTCATTCTACCAGTATAACAAGACATGTCGGCATTGATTTGGAGTCGATGGCTCAAATGACCTGGGAGCTATTGAAAAAATCGGGTGGTGTATTCGCCAAAAATGCTGATTTTTCATTCAAATATTCATGAAAAATAGAAATTCCACTAAAATCCAATAAAAACTGCTGTGTCTCATTCTACCAGTATAACAACACATGTCGGCATTGATTTGGAGTCGATGGCTCAAATGACCTGGGAGCTATTGAAAAAATCGGGCGGTGTATTCGCCAAAAATGGTCATTTTTCATTCAAATATTCATGAAAAATAGAAATTCCACTAAAATCCAATAAAAACTGCTGTGTCTCATTCTACCAGTATAACAAGACATGTCGGCATTGATTTGGAGTCGATGGCTCAAATGACCTGGGAGCTATTGAAAAAATCGGGCGGTGTATTCGCCAAAAATGGTCATTTTTCATTCAAATATTCATTAAAAATAGAAATTCCACTAAAATCCAATAAAAACTGCTGTGTCTCATTCTACCAGTATAACAAGACATGTCGGCATTGATTTGGAGTCGATGGCTCAAATGACCTGGGAGCTATTGAAAAAATCGGGCGGTGTATTCGCCAAAAATGGTCATTTTTCATTCAAATATTCATGAAAAATAGAAATTCCACTAAAATCCAATAAAAACTGCTGTGTCTCATTCTACCAGTATAACAAGACATGTCGGCATTGATTTGGAGTCGATGGCTCAAATGACCTGGGAGCTATTGAAAAAATCGGGCGGTGTATTCACCAAAAATGGTCATTTTTCATTCAAATATTCATGAAAAATAGAAATTCGACTAAAATCCAATAAAAACTGCTGTGTCTCATTCTACCAGTATAACAAGACATGTCGGCATTGATTTGGAGTCGATGGCTCAAATGACCTGGGAGCTATTGAAAAAATCGGGCGGTGTATTCGCCAAAAATGGTCATTTTTCATTCAAATATTCATGAAAAATAGAAATTCCACTAAAATCCAATAAAAACTGCTGTGTCTCATTCTACCAGTATAACAAGACATGTCGGCATTGATTTGGAGTCGATGGCTCAAATGACCTGGGAGCTATTGAAAAAATCGGGCGGTGTATTCGCCAAAAATGGTCATTTTTCATTCAAATATTCATTAAAAATAGAAATTCCACTAAAATCCAATAAAAACTGCTGTGTCTCATTCTACCAGTATAACAAGACATGTCGGCATTGATTTGGAGTCGATGGCTCAAATGACCTGGGAGCTATTGAAAAAATCGGGCGGTGTATTCGCCAAAAATGCAGATTTTTCATTGAAATATTCATGAAAAATAGAAATTCCACTAAAATACAATAAAAACTGCTGTGTCTCATTCTACCAGTATAACAAGACATGTCGGCATTGATTTGGAGTCGATGGCTCAAATGACCTGGGAGCTATTGAAAAAATCGGGCGGTGTATTCGCCAAAAATGGTCATTTTTCATTCAAATATTCATGAAAAATAGAAATTCCACTAAAATCCAATAAAAACTGCTGTGTCTCATTCTACCAGTATAACAAGACATGTCGGCATTGATTTGGAGTCGATGGCTCAAATGACCTGGGAGCTATTGAAAAAATCGGGCGGTGTATTCGCCAAAAATGGTCATTTTTCATTCAAATATTCATGAAAAATAGAAATTCCACTAAAATCCAATAAAAACTGCTGTGTCTCATTCTACCAGTATAACAAGACATGTCGGCATTGATTTGGAGTCGATGGCTCAAATGACCTGGGAGCTATTGAAAAAAGTCGGGCGGTGTATTCGCCAAAAATGGTCATTTTTCATTCAAATATTCCTGAAAAATAGAAATTCCACTAAAATACAATAAAAACTGCTGTGTCTCATTCTACCAGTATAACAAGACATGTCGGCATTGATTTGGAGTCGATGGCTCAAATGACCTGGGAGCTATTGAAAAAATCGGGCGGTGTATTCGCCAAAAATGGTCATTTTTCATTCAAATATTCATGAAAAATAGAAATTCCACTAAAATCCAATAAAAACTGCTGTGTCTCATTCTACCAGTATAACAAGACATGTCGGCATTGATTTGGAGTCGATGGCTCAAATGACCTGGGAGCTATTGAAAAAATCGGGCGGTGTATTCGCCAAAAATGGTCATTTTTCATTCAAATATTCATGAAAAATAGAAATTCCACTAAAATCCAATAAAAACTGCTGTGTCTCATTCTACCAGTATAACAAGACATGTCGGCATTGATTTGGAGTCGATGGCTCAAATGACCTGGGAGCTATTGAAAAAATCGGGCGGTGTATTCGCCAAAAATGCAGATTTTTCATTGAAATATTCATGAAAAATAGAAATTCCACTAAAATACAATAAAAACTGCTGTGTCTCATTCTACCAGTATAACAAGACATGTCGGCATTGATTTGGAGTCGATGGCTCAAATGACCTGGGAGCTATTGAAAAAATCGGGCGGTGTATTCGCCAAAAATGGTCATTTTTCATTCAAATATTCATGAAAAATAGAAATTCCACTAAAATCCAATAAAAACTGCTGTGTCTCATTCTACCAGTATAACAAGACATGTCGGCATTGATTTGGAGTCGATGGCTCAAATGACCTGGGAGCTATTGAAAAAATCGGGCGGTGTATTCGCCAAAAATGGTCATTTTTCATTCAAATATTCATGAAAAATAGAAATTCCACTAAAATCCAATAAAAACTGCTGTGTCTCATTCTACCAGTATAACAAGACATGTCGGCATTGATTTGGAGTCGATGGCTCAAATGACCTGGGATCTATTGAAAAAATCGGGCGGTGTATTCGCCAAAAATGGTCATTTTTCATTCAAATATTCATTAAAAATAGAAATTCCACTAAAATCCAATAAAAACTGCTGTGTCTCATTCTACCAGTATAACAAGACATGTCGGCATTGATTTGGAGTCGATGGCTCAAATGACCTGGGAGCTATTGAAAAAAGTCGGGCGGTGTATTCGCCAAAAATGGTCATTTTTCATTCAAATATTCCTGAAAAATAGAAATTCCACTAAAATACAATAAAAACTGCTGTGTCTCATTCTACCAGTATAACAAGACATGTCGGCATTGATTTGGAGTCGATGGCTCAAATGACCTGGGAGCTATTGAAAAAAGTCGGGCGGTGTATTCGCCAAAAATGGTCATTTTTCATTCAAATATTCATGAAAAATAGAAATTCCACTAAAATCCAATAAAAACTGCTGTGTCTCATTCTACCAGTATAACAAGACATGTCGGCATTGATTTGGAGTCGATGGCTCAAATGACCTGGGAGCTATTGAAAAAATCGGGCGGTGTATTCGCCAAAAATGGTCATTTTTCATTCAAATATTCATGAAAAATAGAAATTCCACTAAAATCCAATAAAAACTGCTGTGTCTCATTCTACCAGTATAACAAGACATGTCGGCATTGATTTGGAGTCGATGGCTCAAATGACCTGGGAGCTATTGAAAAAATCGGGCGGTGTATTCGCCAAAAATGGTCATTTTTCATTCAAATATTCCTGAAAAATAGAAATTCCACTAAAATCCAATAAAAACTGCTGTGTCTCATTCTACCAGAATAACAAGACATGTCGGCATTGATTTGGAGTCGATGGCTCAAAAAACCTGGGAGCTATTGAAAAAATCAGGCGGTGTATTCGCCAAAAATGCAGATTTTTCATTCAAATATTCCTGAAAAATAGAAATTCCACTAAAATACAATAAAAACTGCTGTGTCTCATTCTACCAGTATAACAAGACATGTCGGCATTGATTTGGAGTCGATGGCTCAAATGACCTGGGAGCTATTGAAAAAATCGGGCGGTGTATTCGCCAAAAATGGTCATTTTTCATTCAAATATTCATGAAAAATAGAAATTCCACTAAAATCCAATAAAAACTGCTGTGTCTCATTCTACCAGTATAACAAGACATGTCGGCATTAATTTGGAGTCGATGGCTCAAATGACCTGGGAGCTATTGAAAAAATCGGGCGGTGTATTCGCCAAAAATGCTGATTTTTCATTAAAATATTCATGAAAAATAGAAATTCCACTAAAATCCAATAAAAAGTGCTGTGTCTCATTCTACCAGTATAACAAGACATGTCGGCATTGATTTCGAGTCGATGGCTCAAATGACTTGGGAGCTATTGAAAAAATCGGGCGGTATATTCGCCAAAAATGCTGCTTTTTCATTCAAATATTCATGAAAAATAGAAATTCCACTAAAATCCAATAAAAACTGCTGTGTCTCATTCTACCAGTATAACAAGACATGTCGGCATTGATTTCGAGTCGATGGCTCAAATGACCTGGGAGCTATTGAAAAAATCGGGCGGTGTATTCGCCAAAAATGCAGATTTTTCATTCAAATATTCATGAAAAATAGAAATTCCACTAAAATCCAATAAAAACTGCTGTGTCTCATTCTACCAGTATAACAAGACATGTCGGCATTGATTTGGAGTCGATGGCTCAAATGACCTGGGAGCTATTGAAAAAATCGGGCGGTGTATTCGCCAAAAATGGTCATTTTTCATTCAAATATTCATGAAAAATAGAAATTCCACTAAAATACAATAAAAACTGCTGTGTCTCATTCTACCAGTATAACAAGACATGTCGGCATTGATTTCAAGTCGATGGCTCAAATGACCTGGGAGCTATTGAAAAAATCGGGCGGTGTATTCGCCAAAAATGCTGATTTTTCATTAAAATATTCATGAAAAATAGAAATTCCACTAAAATACAATAAAAAGTGCTGTGTCTCATTCTACCAGTATAACAAGACATGTCGGCATTGACTTGGAGTCGATGGCTCAAATGACCTGGGAGCTATTGAAAAAATCGGGCGGTGTATTCGCCAAAAATGCAGATTTTTCATTCAAATATTCATGAAAAATAGAAATTCCACTAAAATACAATAAAAACTGCTGTGTCTCATTCTACCAGTATAACAAGACATGTCGGCATTGATTTCGAGTCGATGGCTCAAATGACCTGGGAGCTATTGAAAAAATCGGGTGGTGTATTCGCCAAAAATGGTCAATTTTCATTCAAATATTCTTTAAAAATAGAAATTCCACTAAAATACAATAAAAACTGCTGTGTCTCATTCTACCAGTATAACAAGACATGTCGGCATTGATTTCGAGTCGATGGCTCAAATGACCTGGGAGCTATTGAAAAAATCGGGCGGTGTATTCGCCAAAAATGCTGATTTTTCATTAAAATATTCATGAAAAATATAAATTCCACTAAAATCCAATAAAACCTGCTGTGTCTCATTCTACCAGTATAACAAGACATGTCGGCATTGACTTGGAGTCGATGGCTCAAATGACCTGGGAGCTATTGAAAAAATCGGGTGGTGTATTCGCCAAAAATGCAGATTTTTCATTCAAATATTCATGAAAAATAGAAATTCCACTAAAATACAATAAAAACTGCTGTGTCTCATTCTACCAGTATAACAAGACATGTCGGCATTGATTTCGAGTCGATGGCTCAAATGACCTGGGAGCTATTGAAAAAATCGGGCGGTGTATTCGCCAAAAATGGTCATTTTTCATTCAAATATTCATGAAAAATAGAAATTCCACTAAAATACAATAAAAACTGCTGTGTCTCATTCTACCAGTATAACAAGACATGTCGGCATTGATTTCGAGTCGATGGCTCAAATGACCTGGGAGCTATTGAAAAAATCGGGCGGTGTATTCGCCAAAAATGGTCATTTTTCATTCAAATATTCATGAAAAATAGAAATTCCACTAAAATACAATAAAAACTGCTGTGTCTCATTCTACCAGTATAACAAGACATGTCGGCATTGATTTCAAGTCGATGGCTCAAATGACCTGGGAGCTATTGAAAAAATCGGGCGGTGTATTCGCCAAAAATGCTGATTTTTCATTAAAATATTCATGAAAAATAGAAATTCCACTAAAATACAATAAAAAGTGCTGTGTCTCATTCTACCAGTATAACAAGACATGTCGGCATTGACTTGGAGTCGATGGCTCAAATGACCTGGGAGCTATTGAAAAAATCGGGCGGTGTATTCGCCAAAAATGCAGATTTTTCATTCAAATATTCATGAAAAATAGAAATTCCACTAAAATACAATAAAAACTGCTGTGTCTCATTCTACCAGTATAACAAGACATGTCGGCATTGATTTCGAGTCGATGGCTCAAATGACCTGGGAGCTATTGAAAAAATCGGGTGGTGTATTCGCCAAAAATGGTCAATTTTCATTCAAATATTCTTTAAAAATAGAAATTCCACTAAAATACAATAAAAACTGCTGTGTCTCATTCTACCAGTATAACAAGACATGTCGGCATTGATTTCGAGTCGATGGCTCAAATGACCTGGGAGCTATTGAAAAAATCGGGCGGTGTATTCGCCAAAAATGCTGATTTTTCATTAAAATATTCATGAAAAATATAAATTCCACTAAAATCCAATAAAACCTGCTGTGTCTCATTCTACCAGTATAACAAGACATGTCGGCATTGACTTGGAGTCGATGGCTCAAATGACCTGGGAGCTATTGAAAAAATCGGGTGGTGTATTCGCCAAAAATGCAGATTTTTCATTCAAATATTCATGAAAAATAGAAATTCCACTAAAATACAATAAAAACTGCTGTGTCTCATTCTACCAGTATAACAAGACATGTCGGCATTGATTTCGAGTCGATGGCTCAAATGACCTGGGAGCTATTGAAAAAATCGGGCGGTGTATTCGCCAAAAATGGTCATTTTTCATTCAAATATTCATGAAAAATAGAAATTCCACTAAAATACAATAAAAACTGCTGTGTCTCATTCTACCAGTATAACAAGACATGTCGGCATTGATTTGGAGTCGATGGCTCAAATGACCTGGGAGCTATTGAAAAAATCGGGCGGTGTATTCGCCAAAAATGGTCATTTTTCATTAAAATATTCATGAAAAATATAAATTCCACTAAAATCCAATAAAAACTGCTGTGTCTCATTCTACCAGTATAACAAGACATGTCGGCATTGACTTGGAGTCGATGGCTCAAATGACCTGGGAGCTATTGAAAAAATTGGGCGGTGTATTCGCCAAAAATGCTGATTTTTCATTAAAATATTCATGAAAAATAGAAATTCCACTAAAATCCAATAAAAACTGCTGTGTCTCATTCTACCAGTATAACAAGACATGTCGGCATTGATTTGGAGTCGATGGCTCAAATGACCTGGGAGCTATTGAAAAAATCGGGCGGTGTATTCGCCAAAAATGGTCAATTTTCATTCAAATATTCATGAAAAATAGAAATTCCACTAAAATACAATAAAAACTGCTGTGTCTCATTCTACCAGTATAACAAGACATGTCGGCATTGATTTGGAGACGATGGCTCAAATGACCTGGGAGCTATTGAAAAAATCGGGTGGTGTATTCGCCAAAAATGCTGCTTTTTCATTAAAATATTCATGAAAAATATAAATTCCACTAAAATCAAATAAAAACTGCTGTGTCTCATTCTACCAGTATAACAAGACATGTCGGCATTGACTTGGAGTCGATGGCTCAAATGACCTGGGAGCTATTGAAAAAATCGGGTGGTGTATTCGCCAAAAATGCTGATTTTTCATTAAAATAT
This sequence comes from Pagrus major, assembly GCF_040436345.1. NCBI lineage: Eukaryota > Metazoa > Chordata > Actinopteri > Spariformes > Sparidae > Pagrus > Pagrus major. Next base: position 7,499,685 of record NC_133237.1, read on the forward strand.
TCATGAAAAATAGAAATTCCACTAAAATCCAATAAAAACTGCTGTGTCTCATTCTACCTTTATAACAAGACATGTCGGCATTGACTTGGAGTCGATGGCTCAAATGACCTGGGAGCTATTGAAAAAATCGGGCGGTGTATTCGCCAAAAATGGTCAATTTTCATTCAAATATTCATGAAAAATAGAAATTCCACTAAAATACAATAAAAACTGCTGTGTCTCATTCTACCAGTATAACAAGACATGTCGGCATTGATTTCGAGTCGATGGCTCAAATGACCTGGGAGCTATTGAAAAAATCGGGCGGTGTATTCGCCAAAAATTGTCATTTTTCATTCAAATATTCATGAAAAATAGAAATTCCACTAAAATACAATAAAAACTGCTGTGTCTCATTCTACCAGTATAACAAGACATGTCGGCATTGATTTGGAGTCGATGGCTCAAATGACCTGGGAGCTATTGAAAAAATCGGGCGGTGTATTCGCCAAAAATGCTGCTTTTTCATTAAAATATTCATGAAAAATATAAATTCCACTAAAATCCAATAAAAACTGCTGTGTCTCATTCTACCAGTATAACAAGACATGTCGGCATTGATTTCGAGTCGATGGCTCAAATGACCTGGGAGCTATTGAAAAAATCGGGCGGTGTATTCGCCAAAAATGCAGATTTTTCATTCAAATATTCATGAAAAATAGAAATTCCACTAAAATACAATAAAAACTGCTGTGTCTCATTCTACCAGTATAACAAGACATGTCGGCATTGATTTGGAGTCGATGGCTCAAATGACCTGGGAGCTATTGAAAAAATCGGGTGGTGTATTCGCCAAAAATGGTCAATTTTCATTCAAATATTCATGAAAAATAGAAATTCCACTAAAATACAATAAAAACTGCTGTGTCTCATTCTACCAGTATAACAAGACATGTCGGCATTGATTTCAAGTCGATGGCTCAAATGACCTGGGAGCTATTGAAAAAATCGGGCGGTGTATTCGCCAAAAATGCAGATTTTCCATTCAAATATTCATGAAAAATAGAAATTCCACTAAAATCCAATAAAAAGTGCTGTGTCTCATTCTACCAGTATAACAAGACATGTCGGCATTGATTTGGAGTCGATGGCTCAAATGACCTGGGAGCTATTGAAAAAATCGGGAGGTGTATTCGCCAAAAATGCAGATTTTTCATTCAAATATTCATGAAAAATAGAAATTCCACTAAAATCCAATAAAAACTGCTGTGTCTCATTCTACCAGTATAACAAGACATGTCGGCATTGACTTGGAGTCGATGGCTCAAATGACCTGGGAGCTATTGAAAAAATCGGGCGGTGTATTCGCCAAAAATGCTGCTTTTTCATTCAAATATTCATGAAAAATAGAAATTCCACTAAAATCCAATAAAAACTGCTGTGTCTCATTCTACCAGTATAACAAGACATGTCGGCATTGACTTGGAGTCGATGGCTCAAATGACCTGGGAGCTATTGAAAAAATCGGGAGGTGTATTCGCCAAAAATGCAGATTTTTCATTCAAATATTCATGAAAAATAGAAATTCCACTAAAATACAATAAAAACTGCTGTGTCTCATTCTACCAGTATAACAAGACATGTCGGCATTGATTTGGAGTCGATGGCTCAAATGACCTGGGAGCTATTGAAAAAATCGGGTGGTGTATTCGCCAAAAATGCTGCTTTTTCATTAAAATATTCATGAAAAATATAAATTCCACTAAAATCAAATAAAAACTGCTGTGTCTCATTCTACCAGTATAACAAGACATGTCGGCATTGATTTGGAGTCGATGGCTCAAATGACCTGGGAGCTATTGAAAAAATCGGGCGGTGTATTCGCCAAAAATGCTGATTTTTCATTCAAATATTCATTAAAAATAGAAATTCCACTAAAATACAATAAAAACTGCTGTGTCTCATTCTACCAGTGTAACAAGACATGTCGGCATTGATTTGGAGTCGATGGCTCAAATGACCTGGGAGCTATTGAAAAGATCGGGTGGTGTATTCGCCAAAAATGGTCATTTTTCATTCAAATATTCATGAAAAATAGAAATTCCACTAAAATACAATAAAAACTGCTGTGTCTCATTCTACCAGTATAACAAGACATGTCGGCATTGATTTCGAGTCGATGGCTCAAATGACCTGGGAGCTATTGAAAAAATCGGGCGGTGTATTCGCCAAAAATGGTCATTTTTCATTCAAATATTCATGAAAAATAGAAATTCCACTAAAATACAATAAAAACTGCTGTGTCTCATTCTACCAGTATAACAAGACATGTCGGCATTGATTTGGAGTCGATGGCTCAAATGACCTGGGAGCTATTGAAAAAATCGGGCGGTGTATTCGCCAAAAATGCTGCTTTTTCATTAAAATATTCATGAAAAATATAAATTCCACTAAAATCCAATAAAAACTGCTGTGTCTCATTCTACCAGTATAACAAGACATGTCGGCATTGACTTGGAGTCGATGGCTCAAATGACCTGGGAGCTATTGAAAAAATCGGGCGGTGTATTCGCCAAAAATGCAGATTTTTCATTCAAATATTCATGAAAAATAGAAATTCCACTAAAATCCAATAAAAACTGCTGTGTCTCATTCTACCAGTATAACAAGACATGTCGGCATTGATTTGGAGTCGATGGCTCAAATGACCTGGGAGCTATTGAAAAAATCGGGCGGTGTATTCGCCAAAAATGCTGCTTTTTCATTCAAATATTCATGAAAAATAGAAATTCCACTAAAATACAATAAAAACTGCTGTGTCTCATTCTACCAGTACAACAAGACATGTCGGCATTGATTTGGAGTCGATGGCTCAAATGACCTGGGAGCTATTGAAAAAATCGGGCGGTGTATTCGCCAAAAATGCTGCTTTTTCATTCAAATATTCATGAAAAATAGAAATTCCACTAAAATACAATAAAAACTGCTGTGTCTCATTCTACCAGTATAACAAGACATGTCGGCATTGATTTGGAGTCGATGGCTCAAATGACCTGGGAGCTATTGAAAAAATCGGGTGGTGTATTCGCCAAAAATGCTGCTTTTTCATTAAAATATTCATGAAAAATAGAAATTCCACTAAAATCCAATAAAAACTGCTGTGTCTCATTCTACCAGTATAACAAGACATGTCGGCATTGACTTGGAGTCGATGGCTCAAATGACCTGGGAGCTATTGAAAAAATCGGGAGGTGTATTCGCCAAAAGTGCAGATTTTTCATTAAAATATTCATGAAAAATAGAAATTCCACTAAAATCCAATAAAAACTGCTGTGTCTCATTCTACCAGTATAACAAGACATGTCGGCATTGCTTTGGAGTCGATGGCTCAAATGACCTGGGAGCTATTGAAAAAATCGGGTGGTGTATTCGCCAAAAATGCTGCTTTTTCATTAAAATATTCATGAAAAATATAAATTCCACTAAAATCAAATAAAAACTGCTGTGTCTCATTCTACCAGTATAACAAGACATGTCGGCATTGACTTGGAGTCGATGGCTGAAATGACCTGGGAGCTATTGAAAAAATCGGGCGGTGTATTCGCCAAAAATGCAGATTTTTCATTAAAATATTCATGAAAAATAGAAATTCCACTAAAATCCAATAAAAACTGCTGTGTCTCATTCTACCAGTATAACAAGACATGTCGGCATTGATTTGGAGTCGATGGCTCAAATGACCTGGGAGCTATTGAAAAAATCGGGCGGTGTATTCGCCAAAAATGCAGATTTTTCATTCAAATATTCATGAAAAATAGAAATTCCACTAAAATACAATAAAAACTGCTGTGTCTCATTCTACCAGTATAACAAGACATGTCGGCATTGATTTGGAGTCGATGGCTCAAATGACCTGGGAGCTATTGAAAAAATCGGGCGGTGTATTCGCCAAAAATGGTCAATTTTCATTCAAATATTCATGAAAAATAGAAATTCCACTAAAATACAATAAAAACTGCTGTGTCTCATTCTACCAGTATAACAAGACATGTCGGCATTGATTTGGAGTCGATGGCTCAAATGACCTGGGAGCTATTGAAAAAATCGGGCGGTGTATTTGCCAAAAATGCTGATTTTTCATTCAAATATTCATTAAAAATAGAAATTCCACTAAAATACAATAAAAACTGCTGTGTCTCATTCTACCAGTGTAACAAGACATGTCGGCATTGATTTGGAGTCGATGGCTCAAATGACCTGGGAGCTATTGAAAAGATCGGGTGGTGTATTCGCCAAAAATGCAGATTTTTCATTCAAATATTCATGAAAAATAGAAATTCCACTAAAATACAATAAAAACTGCTGTGTCTCATTCTACCAGTATAACAAGACATGTCGGCATTGATTTCGAGTCGATGGCTCAAATGACCTGGGAGCTATTGAAAAAATCGGGCGGTGTATTCGCCAAAAATGGTCATTTTTCATTCAAATATTCATGAAAAATAGAAATTCCACTAAAATACAATAAAAACTGCTGTGTCTCATTCTACCAGTATAACAAGACATGTCGGCATTGATTTGGAGTCGATGGCTCAAATGACCTGGGAGCTATTGAAAAAATCGGGCGGTGTATTCGCCAAAAATGCTGCTTTTTCATTAAAATATTCATGAAAAATATAAATTCCACTAAAATCCAATAAAAACTGCTGTGTCTCATTCTACCAGTATAACAAGACATGTCGGCATTGACTTGGAGTCGATGGCTCAAATGACCTGGGAGCTATTGAAAAAATCGGGCGGTGTATTCGCCAAAAATGCAGATTTTTCATTCAAATATTCATGAAAAATAGAAATTCCACTAAAATCCAATAAAAACTGCTGTGTCTCATTCTACCAGTATAACAAGACATGTCGGCATTGATTTGGAGTCGATGGCTCAAATGACCTGGGAGCTATTGAAAAAATCGGGCGGTGTATTCGCCAAAAATGCAGATTTTTCATTCAAATATTCATGAAAAATAGAAATTCCACTAAAATCCAATAAAAACTGCTGTGTCTCATTCTACCAGTATAACAAGACATGTCGGCATTGATTTGGAGTCGATGGCTCAAATGACCTGGGAGCTATTGAAAAAATCGGGTGGTGTATTCGCCAAAAATGGTCAATTTTCATTCAAATATTCATGAAAAATAGAAATTCCACTAAAATACAATAAAAACTGCTGTGTCTCATTCTACCAGTACAACAAGACATGTCGGCATTGATTTGGAGTCGATGGCTCAAATGACCTGGGAGCTATTGAAAAAATCGGGCGGTGTATTCGCCAAAAATGCTGCTTTTTCATTCAAATATTCATGAAAAATAGAAATTCCACTAAAATCCAATAAAAACTGCTGTGTCTCATTCTACCAGTATAACAAGACATGTCGGCATTGACTTGGAGTCGATGGCTCAAATGACCTGGGAGCTATTGAAAAAATCGGGAGGTGTATTCGCCAAAAATGCAGATTTTTCATTCAAATATTCATGAAAAATAGAAATTCCACTAAAATCCAATAAAAACTGCTGTGTCTCATTCTACCAGTATAACAAGACATGTCGGCATTGACTTGGAGTCGATGGCTCAAATGACCTGGGAGCTATTGAAAAAATCGGGAGGTGTATTCGCCAAAAATGCAGATTTTTCATTCAAATATTCATGAAAAATAGAAATTCCACTAAAATACAATAAAAACTGCTGTGTCTCATTCTACCAGTATAACAAGACATGTCGGCATTGATTTCGAGTCGATGGCTCAAATGACCTGGGAGCTATTGAAAAAATCGGGCGGTGTATTCACCAAAAATGGTCATTTTTCATTCAAATATTCATGAAAAATAGAAATTCCACTAAAATCCAATAAAAACTGCTGTGTCTCATTCTACCAGTATAACAAGACATGTCGGCATTGACTTGGAGTCGATGGCTCAAATGACCTGGGAGCTATTGAAAAAATCGGGAGGTGTATTCGCCAAAAATGCAGATTTTTCATTCAAATATTCATGAAAAATAGAAATTCCACTAAAATACAATAAAAACTGCTGTGTCTCATTCTACCAGTATAACAAGACATGTCGGCATTGCTTTGGAGTCGATGGCTCAAATGACCTGGGAGCTATTGAAAAAATCGGGTGGTGTATTCGCCAAAAATGCTGCTTTTTCATTAAAATATTCATGAAAAATATAAATTCCACTAAAATCAAATAAAAACTGCTGTGTCTCATTCTACCAGTATAACAAGACATGTCGGCATTGACTTGGAGTCGATGGCTCAAATGACCTGGGAGCTATTGAAAAAATCGGGCGGTGTATTCGCCAAAAATGCAGATTTTTCATTAAAATATTCATGAAAAATAGAAATTCCACTAAAATCCAATAAAAACTGCTGTGTCTCATTCTACCAGTATAACAAGACATGTCGGCATTGATTTGGAGTCGATGGCTCAAATGACCTGGGAGCTATTGAAAAAATCGGGCGGTGTATTCGCCAAAAATGCTGATTTTTCATTAAAATATTCATGAAAAATAGAAATTCCACTAAAATACAATAAAAACTGCTGTGTCTCATTCTACCAGTATAACAAGACATGTCGGCATTGATTTGGAGTCGATGGCTCAAATGACCTGGGAGCTATTGAAAAAATCGGGCGGTGTATTCGCCAAAAATGCAGATTTTTCATTCAAATATTCATGAAAAATAGAAATTCCACTAAAATCCAATAAAAACTGCTGTGTCTCATTCTACCAGTATAACAAGACATGTCGGCATTGACTTGGAGTCGATGGCTCAAATGACCTGGGAGCTATTGAAAAAATCGGGCGGTGTATTCGCCAAAAATGCTGCTTTTTCATTCAAATATTCATGAAAAATAGAAATTCCACTAAAATCCAATAAAAACTGCTGTGTCTCATTCTACCAGTATAACAAGACATGTCGGCATTGACTTGGAGTCGATGGCTCAAATGACCTGGGAGCTATTGAAAAAATCGGGAGGTGTATTCGCCAAAAATGCAGATTTTTCATTCAAATATTCATGAAAAATAGAAATTCCACTAAAATACAATAAAAACTGCTGTGTCTCATTCTACCAGTATAACAAGACATGTCGGCATTGATTTGGAGTCGATGGCTCAAATGACCTGGGAGCTATTGAAAAAATCGGGTGGTGTATTCGCCAAAAATGCTGCTTTTTCATTAAAATATTCATGAAAAATATAAATTCCACTAAAATCAAATAAAAACTGCTGTGTCTCATTCTACCAGTATAACAAGACATGTCGGCATTGACTTGGAGTCGATGGCTCAAATGACCTGGGAGCTATTGAAAAAATCGGGCGGTGTATTCGCCAAAAATGCAGATTTTTCATTCAAATATTCATGAAAAATAGAAATTCCACTAAAATCCAATAAAAACTGCTGTGTCTCATTCTACCAGTATAACAAGACATGTCGGCATTGATTTGGAGTCGATGGCTCAAATGACCTGGGAGCTATTGAAAAAATCGGGCGGTGTATTCGCCAAAAATGCAGATTTTTCATTCAAATATTCATGAAAAATAGAAATTCCACTAAAATACAATAAAAACTGCTGTGTCTCATTCTACCAGTATAACAAGACATGTCGGCATTGATTTGGAGTCGATGGCTCAAATGACCTGGGAGCTATTGAAAAAATCGGGCGGTGTATTCGCCAAAAATGGTCAATTTTCATTCAAATATTCATGAAAAATAGAAATTCCACTAAAATACAATAAAAACTGCTGTGTCTCATTCTACCAGTATAACAAGACATGTCGGCATTGATTTGGAGTCGATGGCTCAAATGACCTGGGAGCTATTGAAAAAATCGGGCGGTGTATTCGCCAAAAATGCTGATTTTTCATTCAAATATTCATTAAAAATAGAAATTCCACTAAAATACAATAAAAACTGCTGTGTCTCATTCTACCAGTGTAACAAGACATGTCGGCATTGATTTGGAGTCGATGGCTCAAATGACCTGGGAGCTATTGAAAAGATCGGGTGGTGTATTCGCCAAAAATGGTCATTTTTCATTCAAATATTCATGAAAAATAGAAATTCCACTAAAATACAATAAAAACTGCTGTGTCTCATTCTACCAGTATAACAAGACATGTCGGCATTGATTTCGAGTCGATGGCTCAAATGACCTGGGAGCTATTGAAAAAATCGGGCGGTGTATTCGCCAAAAATGGTCATTTTTCATTCAAATATTCATGAAAAATAGAAATTCCACTAAAATACAATAAAAACTGCTGTGTCTCATTCTACCAGTATAACAAGACATGTCGGCATTGATTTGGAGTCGATGGCTCAAATGACCTGGGAGCTATTGAAAAAATCGGGCGGTGTATTCGCCAAAAATGCTGCTTTTTCATTAAAATATTCATGAAAAATAGAAATTCCACTAAAATCCAATAAAAACTGCTGTGTCTCATTCTACCAGTATAACAAGACATGTCGGCATTGACTTGGAGTCGATGGCTCAAATGACCTGGGAGCTATTGAAAAAATCGGGCGGTGTATTCGCCAAAAATGCAGATTTTTCATTCAAATATTCATGAAAAATAGAAATTCCACTAAAATCCAATAAAAACTGCTGTGTCTCATTCTACCAGTATAACAAGACATGTCGGCATTGATTTGGAGTCGATGGCTCAAATGACCTGGGAGCTATTGAAAAAATCGGGTGGTGTATTCGCCAAAAATGGTCAATTTTCATTCAAATATTCATGAAAAATAGAAATTCCACTAAAATACAATAAAAACTGCTGTGTCTCATTCTACCAGTACAACAAGACATGTCGGCATTGATTTGGAGTCGATGGCTCAAATGACCTGGGAGCTATTGAAAAAATCGGGCGGTGTATTCGCCAAAAATGCTGCTTTTTCATTCAAATATTCATGAAAAATAGAAATTCCACTAAAATCCAATAAAAACTGCTGTGTCTCATTCTACCAGTATAACAAGACATGTCGGCATTGACTTGGAGTCGATGGCTCAAATGACCTGGGAGCTATTGAAAAAATCGGGAGGTGTATTCGCCAAAAATGCAGATTTTTCATTCAAATATTCATGAAAAATAGAAATTCCACTAAAATCCAATAAAAACTGCTGTGTCTCATTCTACCAGTATAACAAGACATGTCGGCATTGACTTGGAGTCGATGGCTCAAATGACCTGGGAGCTATTGAAAAAATCGGGAGGTGTATTCGCCAAAAATGCAGATTTTTCATTCAAATATTCATGAAAAATAGAAATTCCACTAAAATACAATAAAAACTGCTGTGTCTCATTCTACCAGTATAACAAGACATGTCGGCATTGATTTCGAGTCGATGGCTCAAATGACCTGGGAGCTATTGAAAAAATCGGGCGGTGTATTCACCAAAAATGGTAATTTTTCATTCAAATATTCATGAAAAATAGAAATTCCACTAAAATCCAATAAAAACTGCTGTGTCTCATTCTACCAGTATAACAAGACATGTCGGCATTGACTTGGAGTCGATGGCTCAAATGACCTGGGAGCTATTGAAAAAATCGGGAGGTGTATTCGCCAAAAATGCAGATTTTCCATTCAAATATTCATGAAAAATAGAAATTCCACTAAAATACAATAAAAACTGCTGTGTCTCATTCTACCAGTATAACAAGACATGTCGGCATTGATTTGGAGTCGATGGCTCAAATGACCTGGGAGCTATTGAAAAAATCGGGTGGTGTATTCGCCAAAAATGGTCATTTTTCATTCAAATATTCATGAAAAATAGAAATTCCACTAAAATCCAATAAAAACTGCTGTGTCTCATTCTACCAGTATAACAAGACATGTCGGCATTGACTTGGAGTCGATGGCTCAAATGACCTGGGAGCTATTGAAAAAATCGGGTGGTGTATTCGCCAAAAATGCAGATTTTTCATTCAAATATTCATGAAAAATAGAAATTCCACTAAAATACAATAAAAACTGCTGTGTCTCATTCTACCAGTATAACAAGACATGTCGGCATTGATTTCGAGTCGATGGCTCAAATGACCTGGGAGCTATTGAAAAAATCGGGCGGTGTATTCGCCAAAAATGCTGCTTTTTCATTCAAATATTCATGAAAAATAGAAATTCCACTAAAATCCAATAAAAACTGCTGTGTCTCATTCTACCAGTATAACAAGACATGTCGGCATTGATTTGGAGTCAATGGCTCAAATGACCTGGGAGCTATTGAAAAAATCGGGCGGTGTATTCGCCAAAAATGCAGATTTTTCATTCAAATATTCATGAAAAATAGAAATTCCACTAAAATACAATAAAAACTGCTGTGTCTCATTCTACCAGTATAACAAGACATGTCGGCATTGACTTGGAGTCGATGGCTCAAATGACCTGGGAGCTATTGAAAAAATCGGGCGGTGTATTCGCCAAAAATGCAGATTTTTCATTCAAATATTCATGAAAAATAGAAATTCCACTAAAATACAATAAAAACTGCTGTGTCTCATTCTACCAGTATAACAAGACATGTCGGCATTGATTTGGAGTCGATGGCTCAAATGACCTGGGAGCTATTGAAAAAATCGGGTGGTGTATTCGCCAAAAATGGTCAATTTTCATTCAAATATTCATTAAAAATAGAAATTCCACTAAAATACAATAAAAACTGCTGTGTCTCATTCTACCAGTATAACAAGACATGTCGGCATTGATTTCGAGTTGATGGCTCAAATGACCTGGGAGCTATTGAAAAAATCGGGCGGTGTATTCGCCAAAAATGCTGCTTTTTCATTAAAATATTCATGAAAAATATAAATTCCACTAAAATCCAATAAAAACTGCTGTGTCTCATTCTACCAGTATAACAAGACATGTCGGCATTGATTTCGAGTCGATGGCTCAAATGACCTGGGAGCTATTGAAAAAATCGGGCGGTGTATTCACCAAAAATGGTCATTTTTCATTCAAATATTCATGAAAAATAGAAATTCCACTAAAATCCAATAAAAACTGCTGTGTCTCATTCTACCAGTATAACAAGACATGTCGGCATTGACTTGGAGTCGATGGCTCAAATGACCTGGGAGCTATTGAAAAAATCGGGAGGTGTATTCGCCAAAAATGCAGATTTTTCATTCAAATATTCATGAAAAATAGAAATTCCACTAAAATACAATAAAAACTGCTGTGTCTCATTCTACCAGTATAACAAGACATGTCGGCATTGATTTGGAGTCGATGGCTCAAATGACCTGGGAGCTATTGAAAAAATCGGGTGGTGTATTCGCCAAAAATGGTCAATTTTCATTCAAATATTCATTAAAAATAGAAATTCCACTAAAATACAATAAAAACTGCTGTGTCTCATTCTACCAGTATAACAAGACATGTCGGCATTGATTTGGAGTCGATGGCTCAAATGACCTGGGAGCTATTGAAAAAATCGGGCGGTGTATTCGCCAAAAATGCTGATTTTTCATTCAAATATTCATGAAAAATAGAAATTCCACTAAAATACAATAAAAACTGCTGTGTCTCATTCTACCAGTATAACAAGACATGTCGGCATTGATTTGGAGTCGATGGCTCAAATGACCTGGGAGCTATTGAAAAAATCGGGCGGTGTATTCGCCAAAAATGCTGATTTTTCATTCAAATATTCATGAAAAATAGAAATTCCACTAAAATACAATAAAAACTGCTGTGTCTCATTCTACCAGTATAACAAGACATGTCGGCATTGATTTGGAGTCGATGGCTCAAATGACCTGGGAGCTATTGAAGAAATCACTTTATGTTTTCATCAAAAGTTGTGACTTTTCTTAAAAATGTTCATGAAAAATAGAAACTCCAAGAAAACATTTTTGGCATTGATTTTGAGTCAATGGGTCAAAGTCTGGCCCTAACCCAACCCTAACGTCACCATGATTTATATAGATTAATGTCCATAAAACAAACCTGACATATAGATTGAGTGAAAAACCTAAATTATCTGTAAACAGTTTGTAATAAATTATATGAAATGTAGTTTCTATATCAGAATGTTACAACAGCCTGCTTAAATGTGACCTTCACGAGGAGCTGTTCATGTTAAGATTTAGACCAAACCTCCAGCAGACAATGTGATGAGGACGCAGTTAGAGCGGGACATTTCTTTATAGTTACATATGGACTCATATCTCTCTTAAACACCAGAAGGGAAAAAATAACTTTTAAAAAAGATGACTTAAAAATAGACTTACTGTAGGGACAATATTTATCATTTATAAAAGAAATTTTACTTTTTACTTTGACTTCTAAACCTGTGCTGACAGCTGAAGCTAAAAGCTGAGAGTTGACGAACCTGAGATATAGTTTAGGTAATAAAAACAACTTTGTAATAAAGAAGTCTGAAATGTTTCAATGGCAAAATAAAAGCCTTCACATGTAGTCCTCTCACAAGGAGCTGTTTCTATAAGGACTGAAACCAAACTTCTATCAGACAATATGAGAGAGGACACAGTCACAGCTGGACATTTCTTCATGGTTACATGTTGACTTCATCTTTTGCAGGTTGATTGGATGAAAGTTTAAATCCAGAGGTGAGATGTGACTGTGAAACACACGCGCACAAAATGGCCGTCCAGGATTCCATGGTTGCTATGTTTTTCTCCAGGTGCATCATTTCTATCAGATCATCATTTAAAAACAAACACAGCCTGAAACCGTCAACACAAGACATTTTACCCGTTTCACTCCCAATTTCTGTAAAGCTTTTGGTTCAGCTGAAGATTTTTTCACTCTGGATAACAACAAATGACCCACTGAGACTGACAACCGACACACAACTAACTTTCGACATGGAAAATGTGAGACTTGAACACTTTGACAGTCTAATGCTGTTTTCTGTGTTTTGCCGTCGACTCTCTGAACCCTGAAAGGTCAAAGTCATCAGGTTGATATGAACACTGTAACATGTCTCATGGTACAGACAATATACTGCAGTACAGAAACTAATAAAGTGTAGAGAAAAGAATAAAGATTATTAAAGTGTATGGAAATGAAACATCTGTTCGGGCCAAAGCAGACATGTTATACATAATGTAGCGGGAGGCAGTGGTGGATGAGGTCAGCTAGTCAGACCCTTCAGGCCTACTTCAGTACAGGTGGTGGGATATATCCTGCAAAAATACTCTATTACAAGTAAAAGTATCTTAGTATAATTAGGAAAATGTGCATTAAAGTGCTCAACTCAGAAAAAATTGCACACTCTTACTGAATGATATATCACTATATTATTATTATTATTATTATTACTCATGTGGGCCTGTTGATAAGCAGGTTTTTAATGTTGTTTGCTGAAGTGGAGCTCATTTTGAGATATTTTATAAAGGACTGCAACTAATGATTTCTTTCATTGGAGAATAATCTTCTGATTATTTTTTCTTGAGTCATTTATTTGATTGATGGTTTCGATAAAATCTCAGAAGGTAGAGACACTTTCACAATGTTTGTTTTGTCCAACCAACAGTCCAAACTTCAAGATCAATTTAAACTATGAAAACAAAAATGGGGAAAAGCAGTAAATCCTCAGATTTTTTTTTTTTGAAGCTGCATCTGTGAAATGTTTTTGCATGAAAAGTGACTGAAAAGCAAGACAACGAGACAGTTACCATTGATCGATCATCAACTTATTGAACAAAGAGTTCAAGACATGGGAGTTAACAGTGGCCCAGCTGTTCAATGTTGCTCTGGAGCCTCTAAAAGATCAATTTGATCTTGTTTCAGAAGATAAAATTATGGATCCATTGGTTGAAAAGATAAACAGCCTCTATGCTCATAAAAAAGAATATCAGTTTTAAAGGAAAGTTACAGAAATTAGATCTGGTCTATTCAATGCCACTCGTTGTGTTGACTGCTCTTACAGAGCCTCACTCTAACATGTGATTGCGTGTGTGTTGTTGCAGAGTGACCTTCCCATCCTCCTGCGAGACCACGACTACAGCAGGCGGAGGAGAAGCAGTGCACGCCAGGCGCACGGTGCCTGGACCAAGTGTCCATGCTGCAGGAACGAGCAGGTTAGACATCTGGAGGAAAACAGAATATTCTCTTTGAATTCAGAATATGTGAAGGGTCTTTAACTGCCACAGTTTTCCTAGCTAGTTCATCTGATGTAGACGTTCTCTTGTCAGATTGTAAAAGTATTCTGTTGATAAGTAACAAGTTGACCAGCTTGACATCCTCTCGTGTGCTGCTGATCTCATCCAGGTGAATTTAACCCCGGGGCCCCAGCACTCTGCTACAAAGGCCAACCTTCCCCAGAAGAGGAAGCGGAGCTCCGCGCCCCGTCCTTCTACACCTTCTGCTCATGGTCCAGGGAAGATCAGTTTGGTCCCAGCGCCTTCATCCACCATCCCACTCGCTGACCTGCCCGTGGTGTACAACGTGCCCCCCAGCTCCGGTGCTGATAACCAGCCGAGCTCCAGTGGTGTGAACCGCTCCGGTCCACTGAAGATACACAACTGCTCAGTGGAAGATTACCAGAGAGTCTACCATGAAGTGGTAGACGACCTGCTGAGGTACGTTTGGGTCAAACGTGCTGACTCTTTCAATCAGATCATCACATTTGTCAAATGATTTAAAAATCTATCACTCAGTCACATTTCATACCATTTCTGTTCCTTCCACTCCTCACAGCTACAAGAGCGGCCGGGTTCGTCCGTACAGTTTACAGTCGGGACGACGTATCAAGCAGAAGCTGTGGGAGAGACTCGACCGCCCCACCATTACATCATCAACCTATCAAGATGGACTCACACACGTGGACGTCTCGTACGGGGCTGGAGTCTTTCCTCCCCTCTATGATGTAGATACTTTGGGAGAACCGAGCCCTGGATAGCCTCCACATAAAAGAGCCAAGAAGTCCAACTGACCTGAGAGCAGCGGCTCCACTCAAACACTCTGTAATAATAGTTCAATAAGATCAAATGCAGCCTGTAAATATTAGAGACCTCAACACTGGCTTCATCTACATCAGTACATGCAGCCTCCATCAGTAATCAAGCCTCCACCTCAAACACCATCTACACCACCTGCCAAGACACAACCTCTGAGAGCCACCTGGAGTGAGCGGCTCCATCCTCCACCTACAAGTCTCCTCCACTCACTTTTAAATCTTAACCGTGCCTTCTTACTACGTCAGCCATCTGCTGCTCTAGCCTCCACCTGCAGACAGCAGACAGCTGTACAGACACATACTCCACCTGAACATCCACTGCCACCTCCACCTGTAAATTTGTGTAGTCAGCTACAACCTGACTCATCCAACTGCAGCTGCTTCCAACTCCTGCCTCCACCTACTGCCTCTGTCAGTAACCTGCAGTCACCACCTACACCTGCAGATTCTAGCAGAAAGCTGAGACCTCAACCTCCGCCTACGACCTTGGACAAAACCTCCACCTGTGGATTTTTGCAGGCAGACACAACCCAAGCCTCCACCTAAAGCCTCTTCTAACAACCTGCAGTTTCCTCCACCTTAAGATTGTTGCAGATAGCTAAAACACAATCCTCCAACTAGAGCCTCTGCCAGGAAACTGTAGCTGCCGCCTCCACCTGCAGATTCTGGCACACAGTAATGGAGTTGAAGGTCCATCTACAGCCACTGCCAGAAACATCCACCTCTTCCAGAAACATCCACCTTCTCCTCCAATTCAGATTTTGGTAAGTGCAGCTAAAACTTCCACCTCTTGTGTCTTCCACCTGCTGCCAGCCTCTGCCAGTAACCTGTTGCTTCCTCCACCAACAGATTCTGGAAGACCGCTGAATCCTCAACCTCCACCTCCATCCTCGGCTGATATACCAACACAGCTGCCTCCATCACAAGATTGTGCAGATAGACACAAGCCTCCACCTAAAGCCTCTGCCAGAAACCTGCAGCCGCCAGCTCCACCTACAGATTCTAGCAGACAAATGCAACTCTGATGTCCACCTACAGCCTCTGCCAGCAACATCCACTACAACCTCCACCTGTGGATTCTGACAGATTGCTGAATCCCATGTCCTCCAACTAAAGGCAATTCTGAGTCCTCTTCTAGAAACCTGCACCTTCTACTCCACCTGCAGATTCTGGTAGATTAGTGCAGCCAAAACCTCCACCTAAAGTGTCCTCCATCATCTGTCTACAGTCTCTGCCAGTAACCTGTTGCTTCCTCCACCAACAGATTGTGAAAGACCACTAAGGCCTCCACCTCCATCATCAGCTTTAAAAACCTGCTGCCTCCACCTGTCAATTTGTGCCAACGAGAGCAACACAAGCCTCCACCTAGAGTCTCCACCAGTAACCTGCAACCGCCACCTCCACCTGCAAATTCTGGTAGACAACTGCAGCCAAAACCTCCACCTAAAGTGTCTTCCATCTTCTGCCTACAGTCTCTGCAGTAACCTGTTGCTTCCTCCACCCACAGATTCTGGAAGATGGATGAGGCCTCAACCTCCACCTCCACCTCCATCCTCGACTGAAAACCAACACTGCTGCCTCCATCAGTAGATTCATGCTGACAGACACGAGCCTTCACCTACAGCCTCTGCCAGCAACCTGTAGTTTCCTCCACCTGAAGAATGCAGGAAGACACCTGCAGCACAATCCTCCACCTACAGACTGCCAGAAACATCCACAGCAACCTCCACCTGTGGATTCTGACAGATTGCTGCAGCCCATGTCTTCCTACTACATGGACTTCCAAGTCCTCTTCCAGAAACCTGCACCTTCTACTCCACCTGCAGCTTCTGAGTAGATAAGTGCAGCCAGAACCTCCACCTAAAGTGTCTTAGATCTTCTGCTTACAATGCCAGTAACCTGTTGCTTCCTCCGCCTGCAGATTCTAGCAAAAATTCAGCCTGAAGATATGCGCTGACTGATGCAACACAAGCCTCCACCTAAAGCCTCTGCAGGTAAGCTGCAGTCACCACCTCCACCTGCAGATTCTTGCAGACAGCTACAGCCCAAACCTCCATCTACAGCCTCTGCAAGCAACCTCCAGATTCCTCTAACTGTATTCTCTTGCAGATAACTGTAGTCAAACTCTCCGCCTCCGTCCTCTGCCATCCTCTACAGCCTGAACCTCCACCTACAGCCTCTGCCACAAACCTGAAGCCACTGCTTCATCCTGCTTATTCTGGCATAGAGCTGCAGCATAACCCTCCACCTACAGCTTCTTCCAGCAACCTGCAGTCCCCTCCACCTGCAGATGATTGCAAACAGCTACAGCCCCGACCAGAAACATCCACTGCCAGTTAACATCCAGTGAGTAAAGTGCAGTAAGTGCTAAACTAAAAGAGTAGTTATAGAAGGATCTAAACTCCATGTGAGGGGGATAAAAACACATTTTCAGAACTTTAATTTATTTTGTTTTGTATCATCTCAGACAAACATCAGCTGGTGGATCAATGCTGTTCCTAAATGCAGCATCAAACTAGGTCAGCTGTCAATCATGGAGTCCAAGCTGCGTAACCTTCATGGCATTATCCTCCAAAGAGCTGGTAGAAATCATCAGTACAGTAAGGTAAGCCACACATTTGTTATATTTCTCATGGGTTTTAATTAACTAAAGAACTTTTAAATGTATTTTATAAATGATCTAACCTAGTTTTAAAGCAAATAAATGCATATATTATCCTCCTGCAGGAAATTATATCCAGTGTCTTCACCTTGAACAACAGAAGTGAATCAGCACCTCTCTCCACGTGGTCCCTCCCAGTCAAAAGCCCCACAGGATGGCCCCAGTTACACCTTTACACCTTAAGGAGCCTAAATGTCTTTGTTTGATTTCTGTTTTGTAAAGTGTTGTTGACAAGTGTGCAGATCTGTAAACTGTTGGAATAAAAGTGAACTAAACTGTACAAAGTGTGTTTTTAAATTATTATGATCATTTAAAATGATAGTGACACTATAGGCAACATATTTGTTTAGATAATTATACAAATTATCAAGACAAAAGTTTGATATTAATTTCTCTGGTCTTGTAAACATACTGTGTCAAATGTTTGTTTTTTACCAAAGAAAAGTTAGTGGTCACAAAGAAGTCACAGTTTACAGACACAGGTCTTCATGCCAATAAATAAAATGAATACAAATATACATTGTTGACATTTGTGTTTCCTGCTGATAAAGACATTTTTGTCTCATTTAAAAAGAAATGTCAGCGGTGGGTAATAAACAATGTGCAGACTCAGAATATTTTCACATCTAAATTTGTGAACTAAGGATTTATTTCAACAAAGCCACAGCTGACTGTGGAAAGACAAACTACGACTGTGTTGGTGGGTTTTGAATGAAGTTTGACTTTAGATAAGTTAACAAGGCAACAAGTCAGATGTCAGAGTATTTCCTTTCTTCACTCTGTGAATTTATTTTGTTTATTTATTACACTAAAACAAAGCAAACTTACCGCTCTAATACAACTATGGGGGGCTATTGCCAGTAAAAAATGGTACTACAGTACAGGACAGGCAGGGCTAGCTGCTTAACATGCTAACTTCAGTAAACACCTCTGCAACACAATACAGATATGTCGTTGACAAAATGTCAACATAATGGTTTCTTCATATTCTGTTGACAATTTTAGTTCATTTTTTGGAATGTTTTAAACTGAAAGCTTAAAACATGAGTGTTATAAAATACACATTTTAACATGTAATTAGTAACTGTATCAGAACACATTTTTAAAGTAACCCTTCCAACCCTGGAACCCCTGGATACACACTAATATATCAGTCAAGTGAGACCTCTGACCTCTAATGAGACTTTGTCCCTGTCTGAGTAATGAACATCACCATGCAGTCTGTTTGCTGAGCATGAATGAGGGACAGTTTCAGAAATATGATCATACGTCTCATTGACTGTACAGACTGTAGTTACAGTTTCTGTCCATAAGATGTCAGAGTATGCCTCAAATCCAGAGAGTGTTGAATCGGCTCTGTGAATACACTGTGTGAATAAGACGCTTTTGTCCAAAGCGACTTACAGTAATTCATACATACATTCATACACTGATGTTGGTGGCTGCCATGCAAGGTGCCGACCAGCACATCAGGAGCAGTTCAGTATCTTGCCCAAGGACACTTCGACATGCAGACCAGGGCAATCGAACCAGAGACCTTCCGATAACAAGAGCGCACATCTGGAACAGGATGAGTCCAACATCAAGCACTGCTGTTGGGACACCATATCTGTACACGCACACACTTTTATCTTGAAGTAGATCACAACAAAACAGCAACAGAGAGTTATGAAACATGTTTTATTGTACCAACAGTTACACCTGAGACAGATGACAGGAGATATTGACACAAACTTTTAAAAAGCAAGATATCAAAACACCAAAAAAACACTTTAACACCATGCGAGGACTCATTTTTAAGTCTTGCATTTAATCATACTCTGCAATCACATACCATTTTTAAGTCAACAGATGGCGCTATATTGACTTGTTATCCACAGCACAGCACTAAAGTCATTTGAGAACATGTTGTTCACCCTCAGTGACCTTTTGCAGTACCGATCAATAACCAGAACTTGAACAACTAGATTAATAAGTAAAATATAATATAATTAATACGCATTCAGATCCTTTGCTCATGTAAAAGTATTAATGCCACACTGTGAAAATACACCACTACATGTCTAAGTGCTGCATTCAAACCCTTACTTCAGTAAAGTTTGTGAGTATGAACAGAAAAATATGCTCAAAATGTCAAAAGCTAAAAAACTCATATGGTAGAAAACTGGTCCCTGTCAGTGTTAACTGTTATATATCAGGGTTTTGGATTAATATGACGGATGATCAGTGTGTATGATGCATTTCATGATGTTAGAAAAACAGCCCCGTCTGCAGCTTGGCGACAATGCATTCTCCAGAAGTGGGATTATCAATCAGACAAAGACAAACGGAAAAATACATTTCCTTGTTCCGTGTGTGAACAGACAAACAGGTTTGACATTACCGTCAAGTAAATGGCTCTCGTGTGATTAGAAAGGTTCTGGCTTTGTTCCAGTTTTTACCGTGTGTTTATAAAAGCCTGCTAATCCTCTAATGAAATGTTTAAATCTGCCCTTCGGGTGGAATCCAAAGTAGAAACAGTGATTGAGGTATGTTGTTTGACGTATGGACTATTGTGACACATCAAGGAAGACAGAGCAACCCCAGTTTGGTATGTTGACATCATTTTCAGAAGAAACTCCGGAGCATTGGTAAACATCCACACCCTGTTGTTATTACTGGCAAAGCCACCGGCAACAGTTATCACCTAAACATCTGCCAGCTCCATGCATACCAGCAGTGCTTGTTTAAAGAGGGGACCTTTTAACCCAGCGTGAGTCAGCTAGTCAAGTACTGTCCTCCCTTCAAAATACAATATGCTCTAACAGTTGATTGCTCAGGTCACTCCTGTTCAGATGCAACACCCTACCTATATGTACTAATATGATATTAATTCAGTTTCTATTAGTCAACATATTTATACACCAAGTGCATCAGTATGATTTTGAATGTATTTATTTACAAGCATTTATTTACTTATTTTATTTATTGATCAAATGTTGTATTAAATGGATCATTTTGCCCACATTAAAACCATTATACCCAGTTTAGCCGGTTAGCTCCTGTTAGCTTCAGCAACCACTTTCTGTCTTTTTGCTCTTCACAGAGTTTTGTTTCTTTATCTGAGGAACGTCTTTAGAATCAAATTCCTGCCAACGTAACTCTGAATTAACCAGATAGTTGCTGTCGTTAACGCAGTCTCTTCACTTTGGTGCTGAGTAGGCTAGCTAATAAACCAAGCAAACAACCCTGTGCAGGCCTAGCTACTTATCCAGGCAGGTAGCATGTGCAGCCTTGTTAATAAAACGAAGGTGCTAATTTGTGTGTTTTCCTGTCCTTATGCTGCGTTTATCACAGCAGCAGTTATAGTTGATGATGAATTACTTTGACTTTGTTTCTATAGCTAACAAGAGCTAACTGGCTAAATCTGGTATCAGTAGAGCTTAGCTTGAGCTCAGTTGTTAGCTACTAGCTCAGGGGCCTGATTCACCACTGTAATAAAATGTGACATAAAATAAAAAATGACATTAATGCAAGTGTTTTGGGGATCATTGCCATTATAAGGTAAAAGCTGGATTTTGAATGAGGGCATTTTGAAATAAAAATGTTATTCTATGGATGAAGGAAGTTTTATAAAAGCCTATGATTATGAAAATATTCCTATTTCCATAAGGAAATATATAACATTTTATACAACAAGTTGAGCTTTACTAATTTCCCTAATTATTCCTAACTAATTAATTATTTCACAAATAGTTTTTTCATTTAGCCTATATCATTTCCACAATTTATTAATGTCAGTCTCAGTACTCAAATTATTGCATCAGAAAACCTTTACCTGTTTTGCAAGTGCTTTATTGTTCATTTATCATTTCAAAGCAAAATGTACATAACAACAGATATTTAGTGCAAATATTTTCTCACATGAAAACAGCCAGTGACACTCTCAGGAATGAATAAACTCTTTTTGTGTATTGGGACTACTTCACAGCATTTTTTTTTTTTTTTTTTTTTTTTACAAGTGCACAGTGTAAAAAACACAGTAATGACAGCAGTTCTCACTAGACTACCAACATGCAGCAGTCCAACACTCTTTGTTATAACATAATAGTTTAGTATGATGGTTAATGCTGGAAAACATCAGTTATGTCTGCGTGACAGAAAGCAATCTTATTGTGATTTGATGATTCATAGTTAAAGTTTAGTAAACAACAACAACAACAACAAATAGGTGGTATTGACAACAGTGACCACCAGATCTATCTCCATATAATACACTGGTGGAGATAAAAAGGGGAGAAAGGTCACATGTGGAGGAGTGGTTAGACTGTACAGCAGTCCTAATGCGGTCATGTTTTTCTACGGTCGCAGATGCATTGGTCTTGGATAATCATAGATGTCCTCGTTTCCCCATGTGCCCGTGTGAGAGTCCAGCCAGCTGCTTTCAGGGAAATCCTCAATTATCCCCTCTGCCTCCTCCTCTTCACTGGATGCTACCACATCTTCCTCCTCTAAGTTTTCTTGTCCGGTGCTGTCCCCCCTCAGACGAGACCTTTCATCTATCTTGTTCCTGGTGTTGCAGAACTTGCAGACCCTCAGTTTCTTAGTTGGATGGATGTGGTCAATCACCACTTTGTGTTTGGAGCAGGAATGGCACACCAAAAAGCCGCATTTTCGGCAGTGGTGTCGACGTTTGGTCGGTGAGAAGTTTTTGAAACAGCGCATGCACTTATAGGCGGCTTGGTCTGGGATCCAGGTCACAGCAAAGGTAGAGCCAGGTTGGCGGCTGCCGCCCTGCAGCAGGCTCAACCGGCTGTCTTCCATGTGCTCCATCCAGGCCTGCTTCTCCCCCACTGACGGGGCAGACACGAAGAAGGACTTGCACGGTGTACGGATCAGCCATTGGTTCTTCAGTTCCACACCGTCCTCCATGTCCTCCAACTGGATGTCCTCTGAAACAACAGTGAGGATGGCATAATGAAAACAATGTAAAAAATCATCATACAGAATTTCCAATGGCATTAGGCAACTTTTGTTATCACTGCCTGTGGTGAAGTTGGATCATATTTTATGGATAAAAGGTGGTTTGAAGAAATAAGGTAGATGAGTTGCTCACCTAGAGGGATGATCTTCATATTTTTGTGCCAGTGGCCATTCACAATGATGCTGCCGTACACCAGCACATCGTTGAAGAGGAAGAAAACCTTCGGCTGTGGCTTCCGACGGCCCCGCTTCATCAGGCGGCCCTGTCCTATCAAAACCCGACCTGGTTTGGACAGAGGCCTCCCTGATGCACGAAACGAACTCTCCACTGCCTTGATCCGCTCACAGTTCTCCTTGTTAAATGTCGACAGGTCCATCGCGGTGACCTTATACCTGTCTGAGCACTGGGATCTCACATGAACAAAGTGCTCTCTGCAGCAGGAGGAGTGGATTTTTATAAGGCCTTTTTGTCTGCCGCAAGGCGGGACTTTCCAAGTATAGACTGACAACAAACACGTTATACGAGAAGTCAGAGAGAGGGAGAGGCATGGGGAAGCACCATGCAACACCTTTAGATCTTTTTTTGGATGCAAATTCAGAGAAAGTAATGACGTGAAACTTACTTAGGTACTTTTTTGACATACCTGTGCTTAACTTGAGTATTGGCATTTTTATAGCCACCTACTTTATGCTTCTACTGTGCTACGTTTCAGAGGAAAACACTGCATTTTTGTCTCTATTAATACAGATACAGTTGCTAGTTTGATTTTTGGAAAATGTATTTCCATACAAAGCATACGCCCAGCTTGTATAATACAGTACATTTTTGTAGATTAAACAACCAACAGCATATAAAGCATCACCTCAATCAAAAAGAACATTAAAATGATGACTTTCATTAATGCATTCACAATAATGATCCAGTAATATAATAAAAAAACACTAATAGGCTGCTCTTCATGAGTACTTTTTGATGCTTTAAGTTCACTTTATTTGTAATATGTTGACTCTTGCACACTGCTTTTTATGAAATACTTACTACTCCTGTAAGAGTCTAAAGCTAGACTAGCAGCTGTGAGCCTGTACGTATAGCTACAGCAGAACATTGAGCTCAATGCTAACGTCGCCATGCTAAAATGCCTCAGTGTCAATGCTAACATGCTCATATTGAGCAGGGAGAATGTTTATCATGCTTACAAGAGTTGTTTAGCGTTAACGTTAAATTGCAGCTGAGGCCGATGGGAAGATCTTGTCATCATGCCAGCAGGTTTGAGCTGATTGTGGCGCTATATGAAAAGTCAGAGGATCACCAAAGCTATTACAATCCATCCTTAAGGGAACATGAATGTCAGTGCCAAAGTTCAAGTCCAGAAGTTATTGAAATAGCCTACTTCCATCTGGACCGATGTGGTTATAATGGCCAGTTGCCAGGATACAATGTGAGCAGTTAACTTTTCTGCAAACCACAGACACATCCCAGGTTGATGTTTGTACCAAACGTGGCATATCACACTCACATTATATGCTTATTAGCCACTATTCACATCAGGAGGTGGAGGGGATGACTGCCGAACGGCCAACCACAGATTGAGTCACATCACCGGATATTTAAGGATATAAGGAGACATGCAGACATTTGTGGCCATTTTCATAGTGACCAAAACTGGTATTTCGAGCAAAACCATGATGTTTTCCTGACCCTAACCATGTTGTTTTTTAATCCTAACCAGAGCATAAGCACAGTGTGAAACCAGCCTAAAAAAACAGCTGCATGTCTTCTGTCATCATCACTTCCTACCAGTGAGACTATTATACAATGGCTGGCAAACATGCCCATGGCAAAATGTAAGGGGAACTCCAAGGGGGAAATGCTGGCTGAACACAAGTGCTGGTTCACAGTGTAGGATTTCATCTGGTTATGGAAACGGATAACTTAGTATAAGCACTGGAAACAGGTGCAAAGGTGACAAAATAAACCAACCAGCCCATCTAAAGTGGACTAATTAACGTGTGGCAAACAAAGTGTGCAAACCAGTTTCCCCCTGTGTCCAGTGTTTGTGCTAAGCTAAGCTAACAGTCTGCAAGCTGTAGCTAGTCTCATTAGTTTGTGTTTTGTTGACAGTTGTTATATCATGCTAATCTTATCTCTGTTTCTTTTTCTCTGTTATCTGTCACACTGCATTGTAAGAGACAGAAGATACAGTTACTTGGGACAAGGAAGAAGTTTCATCTGAGATAGAGTTCATGATAGACTTGTCTGACTGGAAACTTTACAGCGCTGACTATAAACTTCAACTTCTTGAATATTTTCCTTTGTAGCTGCATCCTCATTCCTTAGCCTTCTCTGACCCTCTGTCTGTCTCTATGGAAAGCTAACACTCTGATAACACTTGGGTTCTTCCCCACAGCTTCTGCCACTGCACAACTCATCTCCACATTTACCACAAATATATCTACACACAAGCGAGTTGTGTCTGCGCTGAATGGGTTTAGGAACAAAAGGCCTCTCTGGGTAACTGATGATCCATGAACACTTTGTCCAGCAGGAGTTCTGATTAAAAAAGGAACAGAACAGATCTTGTTCCACACATTTCTCTGTCCTTCAACCAACTCTTAAAATCTACTTGCATCCATCGTATATTATCCTCCATCAATAATGCTCAATTGAGAAAGAAAGAAATCTGTTTTTTAACGATGCGAGTACATTGATGTGGGATATACTATGAAGCGGACGATGGCCGTTCTTAAAGTTAGTAATCGGTTGACTGAAGCTCAGCTGCTAACTGCAAACTGCTCTGCACAGTGTCACCAAATCTCATTTCAAATTTAAAGCTTAGAGCAAGACTCTTGCGTTACTTCTTTGAGAGTTACATCACTGCACCGCCTCCATTGCAAAAAACTTGATGCATGCAAGGGATAAACAAAAACAACATGTCCGACAGCGCTGACGTGGTTTGCAGTGCACCATTGAGTACAAAGATTGGAAGACATTAGGATTTTAGCTGGATCGGTAGCACGATGGTGACACTCACTTCTCATTTCAGTCTTTCATGAAGTATAGCAGATATATTTCCCAGGGAAGTACCGTCACTTTTACAGAAATGGCTTCTTTAAAATAATGATGGAAAATAAATGACTATGGTAAACAAATGTTAAGAACTGTATCAGGCTGAATGGCACTGAATTGTCCCCTATTAAGACTGTATCGTCCCTGAATGGTATCGGAGCCCTTGTATCTAGATGCATATCGAATCATCATACAAGAAAGAGATGCACACACGTCAGCACTGGCTTCATTTTTCAGACCAGTAAGCTCCGTACATATTTCATTTCAATACACAGTTATTCATAAGGCCTTCTCCAGCTGTGTCTGTGACACACATCCAACTATGACTAATCCACTTATTTTAACATCAGCTAGACTGACATCGCCAAGTCGTTCTTAATCCAACTCGTGACTTCATTGGTGGCTTCTGCTGTGAGTAGTGCAGAGAAATATTACTATTAAGAGTAAGCTTTCATTGACTTTTTTGGAAAACATGGAAATTAAAGACACATGTGCCCTGAATCACACTTCACTTTCATCTGGAAGCCAAAGATGCTACAGTAAGTTGTACAGTTCAGGAAAACAGATTATGTGAGCTGTGGGAAGTGAAAAGTGAGTCCTAACTGTAAAACTGTATTGTTTGAAAAAGTATACAATGCACTATGGATTGGCTATTTATTGTATGAATTGTGGTGTCTTGTAAGCCCATGGCTGAATGCATGACACACTGATTCACTGCAACTGCTGAAGGACTCTTCACATCTCTGGATGTCACAACAGGGACATCTAGTGGCCACAACTTGTCAAAGCAGTAAGTTAGAGAGTAAATATTGTGTTCAGTCATCCAGGATCAGAATGAGCAAACACACAGCAGAGTTTCATTTGTCTTTATTACATTTCATCACACTACTCAACAGGTAAGGAGAAATTATCGAATCACATTGGGTGGAAAAATAAATTCACATGAAGATATTATTCCTCCTGCTCCACTCGCACACATCTGCTTCCATCTTTACCCCCCACATCTCACACTTTTTAATTTGTACGTGCTTTGGAAATCTTTTCTCATGCTTTTGGGGTTAACTATAAAGAAAAAAGTAGAGCTCAAAGGTGATAATCCTAATAATAATGATAATAAAAGATAGCTGTTATGAGCCATCAGTTGTCGTGGTTTGGCTTCTAGTAGGGGATTGGTCCGTAGTAGGCGGTGTAGGCAGCGATGATTCCCTCGGTGTCCATCATGTCCTCACAAGCCAGGTTGGCCTCACACACTTCTCTCAGGCTGAGTGGAGAGAGAGGAAGAGGGTTGATCACAGAGCGGCAACACTATAATCTAATGTTTGTCTCAAGAGATCACCCAGCAACAGTATGAGGACATCAGAGACATCAGTGCACATACTGTACATGCTGTTTGATCTGATATGTGAGTATGCTTGTGTGTTGCTTCTTATAGATGATGTGAATATGAAAGGGGATTTGAAATACCTCTCCAGCTGAGTCAGGGACAACTGTCCAGCTGCTCTCTTCTGTCTCACCACTGAGGAGGCCTGATCCCTCTCCACGAACATACCTGCACATCATGCACATTAAACTCAACTTTGTCTCATTGTGTAAACACACAAGATGTCTATCAAACAACCAAAACACAATGCATGTGTGAAAATTCCAGTTTTAATTAACAGAGGTGGCAAAAGTAAACACTGAAGCACAATGATCCCCCTCAGATGCATCAAAAACTAAAGTAACAAGCCTGTTTTTCAGATTGGTATTAAACAAAATATTGGGTTAATAATTGTAATCTAATAATCAGGAACTTAATTTTTTTGATTTTGGCAACATCTTTTGGACAAAAGATGATGATGGTGAAACAAAGTAAACTTTGTTTTAGTGCTGTGCTACCAGACTACTGTGAGAGCCCTCAATTCATCCTCTGCACTCAGCCATAAAAATAGCAAGAATATCTATAACAATTCTACAGAAACAGCCAGTGTTCTCACTGATGGTCTCGTTTGCTTATGTAGGTCAAACAGAGGGATCAGATTTAAGTTGAGACTGTTTCAGAAACACTTAAAAGTTTCCTTAATAAAGGCAGCATCTGAAAACCTTTGGAAATTTTCTAACCAATCTTCAAGTTCAGTATTTAAAGTTGAGTTAAATCGACTCAGATTAAAGGTGCACTATGTAGTTTTGGGGAAGAAACTTTAATCAGAAGAGAAAGATCTTCACTGGCTGATGTTTTTCTGCCTAAACAAACCAAATAAACAAACTGACCTTAAAGGACAACACAGTTTCATACTGTTTTACTTTGTTTGTATTTGGCGGACCCTGCCACCTTTCTAGCTTCAGAAAGTGTTCTGGGGACCTTATTTTCCTCTGAGAACAGCTTGTTTATTCATATATGGATAAAATAAATATTTCTGAGTTTGTATTATTACTAATTAATATTGTAAATATTTAAATTCTGAGTTTGAATTTCCTCTCCAAAACTACATCAGTGCCCCTTTAATGTAACACTGATGATACAGTCAAAAATCATGGTCTTACCCTCATCAGCAGGGTTGTCACTGGCAGGCTGGGAGCCAGTGGAGGCATCTGAGGGAAAAAATATGAATAATGATGATTTCTTTTATTCCTTTTCCTCTTCCTTCCTTTTGATGCAACTTCTACAACTGTTTTAATAAAGAGCTTTTCTAATAAACACTGCTGTGCAGGTCCTACCTGAAGTCAGACAGATGACTGCCAGGGAGCAGAGAACCAGGATGGCCAGAGTCTTCATCTTTCAGCTTCTTTCTTTACCGTCTGTATGATACCAAGCAACAAGTCGGACTTCCAGCTCTGTCACTCCTCTCTTTCTCTTTCTCTTACACATATATATACATAAATACACACTCGCTTTATAGATGTGGCCCTCACTGTGACATGGGCATGTGATTGGTTAAGGAATCATGTATCACACTCCCACACAGATGCAGAGATACACACCTCCACAAACATCATGTATACAACTACTGATTTTATATGTGCGTTTGCATCAATGGACACACACACACAGAGAATGCTTCCAAAAGGAGGGTATTTGTTTTAAAGCATAGGTGATGAGACAACAAATGTGGGCGACTCACAGCCATAAATATCAGAGACTGGGATGTGTTTCAATGAAAAATATTTTACACCAGACACCAGATTGTCCTTGTGAATCACTGCTTGCATGTTCCGTCTTCTACATCTTGTGTAAAGACGAAGAAAAAGCAGTAAAAAAATGCATGCAACACTAAAATAACACCAGAATACTTCCTGTGAGATTTAAGTGATACAAATAAAAAGTTAGATGAAATCTTAGGAATGCAATGCCAGCCGGCAGCCTGGAGAGGTCAGAGTTTTACAGCGCAACCACAGACTTTTACACGTAGGTCAATAAGAGCATGAGGTAGAGAAAACCATGTAATGCAAACTGAAAGGGAGAAACCACCGTCCCACAGCATGTGACATGATTTTAATCCAAGGCCTCTCTCTTTTATTGCAGGCCGCAGTGATTTCCTTCATAAAGAAAAGCAACATTTAGAAACAAACCCAGAGTGTTTGAAGATTAGTAGGAGGGTAATTTTAAAATGTGGGAAGATATTTTTACCAAAACAAGTGGGTGGTTTGCCATTAAAGTGGCGGAAAGCTACC
The DNA here is from genome assembly GCF_040436345.1 of Pagrus major. Lineage (NCBI taxonomy): Eukaryota > Metazoa > Chordata > Actinopteri > Spariformes > Sparidae > Pagrus > Pagrus major. The sequence continues at coordinate 7,528,998 of NC_133237.1, forward strand.
AGAGCAGAGTGGAACATGTCATTTCATCTTAATTAAAACACAACGCAACACTAAAACTGTGTTTCTGTCATCTTTTTTAATTATTTTGTATTTGCTTGGTTTATTAGTAAGGGCTAAATTCTCATAATGTTGATACTAAATTACAGTTAAACTGTACTGTTAAATTTACTAAACCCATCCTTTAATCTTGTTTAATTTATGATATGAAAATGTCTCCTGCTCTTCTTGTTTCTTTTTTCGACTGGATATTTAGATTCTGGACCGGTCCTGACGGTATTATATGGTGTGTAATTTCACCGTCTGGGTCAATGCTGGTGCCTTGTCTTATTTCAAGGACAGACTTCAAGGATTCAACCTCAGGACAACTTTAATTGTGCACATTTGCGGTCTTGTGGCTGCATAGGAAAACAAGCTTCCAACATGAGGACAGTGCCATGCTGACATCTACAATGTGCTGACCTGTCCTTTTTTGTGTGACTGTCTGCAGCAGTGAGGACACTGATACACAGATGTGTGGTGCATCGCTCAGATTCCTTCACACATTACAGAAAACCAGATCTCGACTACATAATGAAATCACCAGCAATTGTGTGCTTCCAGTGATAAGTGTTCTTGTTTAACCCCTCAACAGGCCAGAGGTGGATACGAACTCAATGCACTTTTCAGAGTTAAATATTGTACTTTTTACTCTGCTATGTATTTGACAAATATAGTTACCAGTTATTTTGCATATATAGATTTAAAATTTAACACATATGATAGGCTTATAAAGTCAAACACATTTTGAAACCAGTGTGTCTGAAGCTATTTGGCTTACAGGTGTGTTTACTTCGGGCTGTTTCAGATGTCTGTAAGTTGTCAGCAGCTCCATCACATTTCCTCTTCAGTTGCTTTGGGTCTCAAACAAGTTAAAGTATCAAGTGTATATATATATATATATATATATATATATATATATATATATATATATATATAAAAGCCTAATTGTGAATACAAATTAATGGAGATCTGTGCAATAGAACATTTTTTCTTCTTTCCCACCCCATTTATCATCTACCGACAACCACTGGACTATGCAATCATAGCCAATGGCAGTGGAGGAAGAAGTATACAGATTTCTCACTTAATAAATGAGGAATGAACTAACTGCTAGTTAGTTAATGAGTAGATAATGATTAGTTATTAATAAATGAGTGAGAAACAAATGAAGAACAACTTGATAATTAGAGAATAGTTAACGAGTACTTCCCTGATCATTCCTATTGAGGACTTTAATCATAGATAATAATGAATAACTGGAGAGCAGACCTGGAGATACTATATTAATGGATAATTAGTTAATAATGAATTCATGAATATTAGTGACTTGATCATACTGACCACTTTCTTCATCAGTGGTTTGTGATTAACTCTGACCAGCTGGTGAATGGCACAAAACCAGTAACAACTAATTCATTACCAATTACTTAAAGATTAGTTACTGTTTGTGTTCAACCTGAGTAGTCATACATAATACTGAGTAAATACTAAGTCGTCCCTCATTACCTCATCATTATCGTACTAAAACTTGTTTCCCTTCGAGTAAAGTGGTCTTGAGTGGTTGTTGAGGTCTGAATCATTACTTCATGAGTACCTGTCCATTAGAGAACAACTCTCCTTTTCCCTTTCGTTTCCTCACTCATTTTTAACTAGTCATTAGTAACTCAGATTTGGAGTAAATCATTAGTTAATAGTTTACTAGCAGGTAGTTTGTCATTGGCTACTAGTTTGTCCCCTAGTAACTACTCAAAATGTTGTGTCCCTTATCAAATTCTATTAAATACGCCACTACAAGTAAAAGTCCTGCAGTTAACACCTTTCTAAAGTAAAAGTATGTACATAAAATCAGTATCAGTAATCAGTAACAAAAGTAAAAGTACTCATTGGGCAATAAAGTGTTCCCTGTTTTTGGATCAATATTACTGCTGCACTAAGGTGTATGTTGAATTATACTGCAGATGTTTAAGGTTGAGCTAATTTCAGTTATGGACAGTTGCTAAGTAGATTTACTCAAATGTTGTACTTAAGTCCAATTTTGAGGTTCTTGTAGTTTACTTAAGTATTTCCATTTTCTGCTACTTTATACTTTCACTGTACTTGAATGTGGAGGCAAATATTGTACTTTCTACTCCATTACATTTATTTGAACTTTAGTTTGTAGTTACTTTTCAGATTGTCTGCTGCATCAGAGTAGCACATTTTTAGATACATTTATTTTATCTTGAAAATTAAATCTGATTCAGAATTGATAAAATGTTGAATATTGACTAAGTATATACGTACATGTATATGTAAATATGTGTATAATTTTACTTGTACTTTTGATACTTATGTACATTTACTATCAGATATGTTACGACTTTAGCTCAAGTGCTATTCGTATGGGTGACATTCACTTTCACCAAAGTAATTTTTTAACACTATATCTTTACATTTACTCAGGTATGACTTTTGGGTTCCCTTTTACAACACTGGTTAAATTTAACTACTTACCATACTGCTGGGTAGTTTAATGTACAGCAATATATTGTATCATATGGGAACATCATGTGTTTGTAGCATTCAACTTTTTACAAGCTCAGTAAAAAACAGTTTCCAGCTTTGTGATGATGCATTCTCCAGCTAATCCCAGAGGGTTTTTAATTAGTTTATTTAGCTGCAGAAGTATAATACATTTCTGAATCCACAAAGGAACACTTAATCCTTCAGTTATTCACAGACATTCAAAATCAACACTTTTAGAGATACATGTTGTTGTTGTTTTTTCACGGAACAGGAAGGGGATAAAAAATTGTAAAGATGTCATGTAACAATTACAATATTTCCCTCTGAGATGTATCGCAGGAGTGAGTTGCATACAATGGAAATATCACATTTACAGTAAAAGTACATGGATTGTTTTTTTCCTGAAGCACAGAAATTGTGTAAATGTTCTTTGTTGCATTTCACCACTGACTAATGGTATATAAAGCAGAAAAATGCTGCTTATGCTTTGATGCATCAGTATAAACTCACAAGCCTTTGTGTAAATCCCTGAAAACAAACAAGGACTACATATTTGTCTAGCTGGTATACCACGTCAGTCTAGCCTTTAAGTGTGAAATTGGCACTGGCGCTAAATACCACATCTTCTCACACACCCATGTGGTAAACAAATGGCATAAACAGGATTAAGACAAAACCCAATTAAGGGACATTTATTTTCTCAAATCAAAGCAATGAAAATAATCACTGACAGCGGTGTTGGCCTGGATAAATGGGCGGATAGTATTGGTTAGTGGATAGAAGGGAAAACATCACATAAAGCTGATAAATGCTGGGCAGGTGTGATAATAGTGGATAAAAGTTATCCTGAGATTACACAAGAGATGAGCCAAGAAGTTATACATGTGTATAATGAGGGGCTGCTGTAACATATGAGCCACGCTGGATGCCTCTCTGATTATAAAATGGGTTTTCACATCCAGAAGATGCCACAGAAACAACTCCATAAATTACACAAAAGTTGTAATAAGTGGAATGAAGGAAGGCACATTCATTTCCAGACGATAATGATAATTCTGCATTCGACAGACAGATACTCTAGTATCGGCGAATGGCGGCTGGTCTCTGAGGTGTATTTCGGGCGCCAAAGTATCTCTGGTAGGCCTGCTGGAAGCCATGGCGATAGGCGTAGAAGCGACAGGGAGAGTAGTCCTCACAGGTCTCTGCACGCCTCTCCGCTGGCGACTTCACCGTCCTGGCGAGGAGAGTGGAGGGGAGAGCGGATATTCAGGCAGACAGAGATAGTTAGAGGGGAGGATGGTGAGGACAAGGATGAGAACTGTAATCACAAACAGACTTTTTGTCTTTCTTTTGCTGCATTTTCCCTCAGCTTCAGGCTCTGCGAATGTCTGAAGCATATGCAGATGTTTAATAGTCTAGTTAAGTTTTGTCTTAATTATCTTCTACCCTGAGTGTGCATTTTCTGTGGTCTTACATATGGACAAGATAAAGGAATGTGCCATGTGTGCATGTCTGCGGCTGTGTCTTTTACCTCATGAGGTTGTGATGGTTGAGGCCATTCCCTCTGGGTGGGCTGTATACGTTGCCCCTCTGCGGCGTGATGAATGAGTTGGCTTGGTTCGGGGGCACAAACAAATCTGGAACCACAAAACTTTACTAGACAAAAGCCCTTATTTGAATCAAGTCAGGCATGCCCATCGTGCAACTGATCTGAGTCAGGTGAAACAAAGGGTGGGGGAATGTTAGCAGAGGGCAAAACGAGGATTAAATACATGTTCGACTGAAGCTGAGTCAGATTTGTTAGAAGTGCATGCATGTTTTTCCTTGAACGAGAGACAACTTTTAATCACCTTCAATGGATTCTGTGCTTTCATGAGATTCTACGGGAAAAACATGGAACCGGGTTAATCATAAATGTGTAAATCGGATATATTACATGTTATGAATGGATAATGATGATGATCTAAAAGTGAGGATGTCGGGGAGGATCCGTACCATAGCAGAGGCAGACCGAGACCGCAGCAAAGAGTGCCAGAAACTGAAGAAGGCTCCTCATCCTGGGGCTGAAAAAGAGGAGAAAGGTGCTTCAGTGAGTCATGTCAGCACGAAGTTAGAGGGGAAAGAGGAAGAAAAACGAGAGAAGAAGAGAGAGAGAGAGAAAGTGGCTGAGATTGTGAAACCGTGGGCAAACAAGAAAGAACCACAAGCTGTAAGTGGCAAACTTTCTAAATCTGTTTCCTGTGGTTTTGTGCATATGAAGGCTAGAACTGCTCTATAATGAGCTGTCCTGTATACATACATCTGTACATTCTGGCACGTTGGAGGCACAAACACAAACCAAAGTTATATATATTCATATACATATAAAGGCATTTTCAGTGCACTGGATTGAAGTCAGAGCCAGTCCACAAACGCCATCCAATAGCTGGAGGCTCAGTTTGTAATACTTATGCAGGGAGATGAGTGGTAATTATAAAGATACAGGTATTCCATGTGGCTCTGCACACACACATCTGCTCTCAATCACATGCACAAGTGGCCTACGGTAAGGTGTGTGACACCTGTACAAACAGCAATCCCAGTCCCATGTCTTTTTAGAACCCCGACACACACGCGCGCACACACGTGCGTGCTGTGTTTGCATGGCTGCACTGCAGAAAAGCTTTCAGCCCCATCTACTGTTTGTGGGATTTGGACGAGATTCTGTTTCAGCAGCTCTCCTCTTCCCCATCAATAGCAGCTTTCATTATACATAAACACACACACACACGCATGCACACACACACATACAACTTACTGGCCTATGCTTACACACACACACACACACACACACACACACACACAGATCTCATAACATCAGCCCCTCAGGCATATCTTGGCTTCAGTTGAACCCAGACTTGGGCACAGAAACAGCGAGCCTCAGGCCCAAGGTTCAGAAAAGCAACTTCCAAAGGCTGGCGACGACTTTTAGATGTGTGTGTGTGTGTGAGAGAGAGAGAGAGAGAGAGAGAGAGAGAGAGAGAGAGAGAGAGAGAGAGAGAGGGAGGGAGAGAGAGAGAGAGAGAGAGAGAGAGAGAGAGAGAGAGAGAGAGAGAGAGGTGCTGACAAAAGTGTCTATGAAGTTTATGCCTGTCTGACTCTCAGCAGGGGTCCTGGTGGGTTCATTTTCCCTGCAGGCAGAATGTGTCCACCTCATTGGAAAAAGCCACAGGCATGATGCTCGACAAGCACAGAGGTAACATATGAAGTACTCTTTACACACACAGACGAGTACTGTAGGCCTATTGTGCTGTAAGGATTAAGCACTGCAGCATTATACTAAAAAAATGACAAAAATGCATCTCTAGAGCATCAGCTAATGCATTAAATCAGCAGTTTTTCCCTCATTTGGCTTGTTCAAAAGATGTGAACTACATCTACTTTTCACTTGCTGTTAGTTTTAAGAGATTATTTGCTTTAATGTACTCACCGTAAAAAGATAATTATGGAGCGAGAAGTCTTGAAAATATCTCTCTGTGTGTATTCTCTCCCGAGGAATATTTCCTAATTCCTCTCAGCAAGGCTTTTATATACTCACCTCTCTTCCCCCCACCCCTTCATTTCTACCCACCACCTCCCCTCAGCCCTCGCCCTCATCTCCTCCCTCCTCATACTATCAGTCCTCTTTTCCACCATTTAATCAGACCAGGGTATTAGCTCACTCTCTCCCCCAACTCCCACGCCTTCACCGAGGCATAAAGAGGGAACAGACGAAAACAAGCAGGAGGTAAACAGAGAGACAGAGAGGGAAGGTGAGGGGAGGTTGGCACGGGGACGACAAACCTGCTTCGTAGCAGGTACATGATAATATTCGCTGCTGTTTGCAGTATGAAAAGACCATCCAGCAAACAGATACAACATGGACTGACTCCACCTTTTGGCCCTCATATGTTTTGGAACACATGTGCAGTGATACTTACTTTGGTATGTTGGCTGTTGTTTCAGAGAGCAGACTGCAGAGATCATTGTTTGAATGAGGGACTATTCCTTTATCTTTCATGAATGGAAGCTGTGATCTCATACTGCACAGACCATAAACTCTATGATTCTGAGTATAAAACAACATGTCAGTCGTCTGTCCAGAGTGCCTCAGGAATGGGATTTTCTGAATGGGTTTTCGGTTAAATGCCGAAATAAGGTTTGTGGTTAACACAGGCTTGAAAGCCTTTTTTGATCTATGTCATGAAATACGTCAGTTGATGCCCCACGTTTGCAAGCGGCTAAATGAGACTACAGAAGTTGTCAGGGACTTTAAACATTATGACACCGAAAACACTTATGACACCGAAAACACTCATGAACTCAACCGTACTATACAACTTGTATATTGATTAATTTATAGTAAATTGATTATAGTATAGTGTTGTGGGAAGCTTAGCGGTGGCTACGTTTACGTTGACGTTAGCGTCTTACTTCTGGCGGTCGCAATTACGCTTCAAAATCATAAAAATTGTATTCATTTGTGATGATTATCTTTCTGAGAATGACTTGTGTGTGCCACAGAGCTAATTTTCTTCAATAACCCAACATCCAAGGTCCATGGAACCAAGGCAATGCTAACTTCCGGGTTAGCTTACAAAAATATGTCATCCCTGTGGTACTCTATCACTGCCAGTATTCTAGCAACAGAAGAAACTTTACTTTCTGGTATTTACTAAAAGGAAAAGTACACATAGAGGCTAGCTAACTAAGCTAGCTAGCTAATGGAGGCATTAATGGTGACAAGCACATGCCTCTCGTCCATGAGTAGATGCATGGTATCTTCTTTGCGGCGATGTGGTTGGAGGGGTTCGGTGTGGATTATCTTGTGTAACTGGGTCATGATTTCTGGAAAGTAACATAAAAAAAAAATTTTTAATTATTTTTTTTTTTTGGCTCTTTCAGCACCACAAGCCAAGTGCCATCTAGTTCCATCATATTCAAGAGAAGGCATCTCAATGGCTGATATCTCCATAACTCGGCAACTCACACCAAAGCAATCTGGATGAATAAATAAATATGGATAAGAGGGAAAATCTGTATTTGTGTGTTTTGGGGTAACTATCCCTTTAAGAGCACATATATTCGTGAGGTGCAAGTTATTCTGCCTTGAAACAAAGCCTTCAGAACCCCTCCTGTATATTAAAGTCAATGCTGTAGTCACTCAGAACAACATCCCCCTGGGGTATATCTGAGAGTTACGTAACACCGCATCACATTTGGCTCTCCCGAAACACTGTGAATAGCTGTGTGAAAGCAGACCCTCACCAACAGCAAACAAACCAGAATAGGTAGACAAGCTGTGCCAGAAATCAGCAGGACTCAGACAGACAGATAAACATGAAGTCAGACATAACGATGGAGATAAACCCGGTGACAGATAAGATACAGGAGAAGTCAGAGAGATGGAGCCAGCTGGAGTCAGAGAGAGAGAAAGCACATGTTGTTGCCGTCTTGATGTTTTTGGCGCTGGAGCCGCAGACTTATTCAGTGATGTGGTCATATGAGGCTGTTAACTGTGGGACCACTAAGCAGCGGTTGGGTTCTCTAACGCAGATATTCAATGTGCAATTTCCACAGGCAGATACCAACACAAGGGGGCTGTTTTCTCTTTAGATTTTCCTGATGTTTACACTGGTGGTGGGGATTTTTCACTTAAGTTAAGCAGCTTGAATCTAAACTTAGAGACTGGCGGGAGGAGTGGGTGAATGAGAAAAGATGGAGAGGGTGATTGCATGGAAACAAACTGTCAAACAGTGTTTTTTTCACCCTTCTCCTCCCAACTCTTATTTATGCCCTCTCTCTGCCCATCTTTTAAGTCATATTTCTTCTGTTCTCCTCATGGGCTTCCCCGTCTATTCACTTCCGTGCTACTTTAGTATTTTTCCCTTTTCTCACTCCCTCTTATGCAGTTAATGTCCTGTTCTGACCAGCCACCCCCTCAGCCTCTCCATGTCTTTGCGGTGAAACAAAATATCTGTCTCTTGAGAAATGTTATGAATGCACGTAAGAGGGCCAGAAACATCTTTTTTTGTGAGCAGTGGAGTGTGCCAGAGGCCCAGATAAATGAGAAATGAAAAACAGAGGGAGGTGGAAAACAGGATGTGAAACGCCCGGCGGAGCTGAGCACGGTGGACTAACAGAGCGCACCTGCAGGGTACATCTGGGCTTGAACTGAAGAGAAAGGTCACTACAGGAGTAGGAGGCGATAAAGGGCCAATTCAAGGGAGGCAGGTAGGAGGAAGCGATGGACGTGATACGACCATCGAGTGGAAAATTTCCTGGATCAGACTCTCGTCAGGCTGACTCTGTTCAGGCTGATTGCAAGAAACATGAACGGAAAGAATGAGCATCTGGTAGACAGAATTAATACAGAAAAAAAAAATGAAGGAAAGCACATGAATTTCATAATAGGGCATGGCCACAGGTGTGTACACTATCCCAATAATGTCTGCAAAAACAGCTTCTCTAACCTGTCTGGACAGGCTCGTATTTCCCCCAGCGGTTGAGTAGGTGCACCTCGGGCTACTCTGTGGCTCAGTCGGTCAGAGTGGACTGAACGCAGACAAACACTGATCCAACAACAACTCCCCAAAAAGAGTTTAGACAGCAGTCATGCTATTTTTGTCTTATTTTCTTAACGGCCCTTGCTGTGATTCACCTTTTTAAAATTCTATTTGCAAACAGCAGACACATGAAGGAGCGAGTGACTCAGATAGAAAACATCATGTGATGCGAAGCTGCTTCCCTCGCTGCTCCATCTGTGGGATGGAGGCAGTTCCGGCCAGACTGGATGAAGGACAGACATTACTCAGGACTGTCCTCCTCCTCCTCTCAGCCTCTGATGCTCCTGTTGTCCTGCGGCTGTGAATTCTGCCGTATGCACGCCAACCAAAGCTTCACAGGGATTTATGGGTGTTGTATAACACTGTCAACCTGCAGGACACATGCAGCCTCATGCCTGTGTTTTTTGTTATTGATTAAGATCTAAATATGCGTGATTTCACAAACATAGAAACCTTTTTTTTGTTATCTTTCATTTCGGGAAGTCAGCTGAGATGAAAGGCCGAGGAGGAGTTTTTCCCGTCAGGTCTTATTTGCCCTGGCTTCCCTCCTTGGCCTCATCATCAGATAACAAAATGTGGGGGAACACAGACAGACTGAGCATGTGGTGAACAAGGATCATGTAGCCCTTTGTAGTCCATTCTCACCTGTCATCTCCTCTCCACCGTCCCTCAACCCCACCTCCACGCTCACTGTGCTGAAAAAATAGGGAGTTGGCTTTGTAACCTTCATCTAGACGGGAGGAAACCCAGAACACTAATGCATTGTGGGAATAGTTCGACATTTTGGGAAATACGCTTTGTGCTTTCTGTCCTGGAGTTTAGAAGATCAATATCTTTTTCATGTTTGTAGGTAAATATGAAGCTGGAGCCGGCAGCTGGTGAGGGATTGTACAAACATTGTTGAGGTGGGGAGTGAAGCTGTATCTTATATTTCACTTTATGAAAAAGCAAGACTATCCCCTCTGGTAGGTGGATTTTGGACCTTTGAACAGAGCCAGGCTAGCTATGTTGGGGACTTTCCATTTTCCCAACAGCCCTTTTATTGTGAAATCCCAATAGTCTGTGAAAGTGTCCCACTGGCCTGAAAGCCCGTTATCTTGAAAACAAAAGCCCATTGCTACGAAAATACACACTTTCCCTTGAGTTTCTTTCCCTTACCTTATTTAAGTGTATTTGGACGTGCAGGAAAGGACAAAGTCACTTCAGTGACCTTCAACATCATTGGTAAACATTATAAACACATGAACGTTGTGAAACAGTTGCAGTTTGGTTAGGTTTAGGAAAAGATCATGGCTCAGGTTAAAATGAGTACATTAGTTACATCAGTTGATTTAAAGACCGTTTTCAGTCTTGGACAACATGACACTGCTTTACGTATTGCGTCGGCACTGTAGTAGTTTACTCAGCTGAACACTTCACAATAAAATCTCACTTCCTGTTCATTTTGTCACATGAGTAGGCTACAGAAGCCGCACAGGCCGACAAAAAAGATCCAAAGAAGTCACAATGTACAGAAATCACATCAAATATCCCACAATATTTCTCAACATTACAATAAAATATACTCCCTCTCTGTACTCCAGGAAATCATACCATACAATACAAAACTGGCGCTTAGTTAAGTTGCGTATTAAAGTTGCTGCTACCACAGTGTGTATTTTCAGAACAATGGAGCAATTGCCTTTTTTTTTGTGGAATAACGGAGCGTTGGACTTTTTGGTCCAGTGGGTCACTTTCCTGACTTTTGGGGTTTCAGAATAATGGGCTGTCTTTAAATTAAGCTAAGCTAACCAGCTATAGTTTCATATTTACCATACTGTACTGAAAATGGGCTTATTTCCCAAAATGTTGGATGTGTTCTTTACTGTACATTTGCAACTTGCCCATCAGCCAAAAATGATTCTTATTTTCCCAAAGTACATTTAGTGCTAACCAGTGCAGGTTTGGATGCTAACCAGTGCTGTTGATAGAGAACAGCTGCTAGTGATCATTTTATGTAATATTATAATGTCTGGTGTTGCATGACTGAGGAGAAATACATTTGGCGGAATCAACTGATTCATAACATTTATACACTCTTATCATCAGGACGTGCCTTTCCTCCAAACTCTGCAAGGATTGTGTTCCACTCACAGTTCCAAGCCTGATCCTGTTCAAATAACTCCTCACACTCACACAAACAAATCTTCAAATCCCGGTGATGGGATGAAGAGAGACACCCGGCTGAACGCTGTCGAAGACAAACAGCTGCATTGTGTCTCGCCCTCCCTCCCTCCATCTCCTGTAATCTCTCGCTCCTGCAGCCAACCTGTTATTACAGAGAGATCACATAAGTACAAAGAAGTCCAATTAGGAAAGCGTCACCTCAGTACGAGAGAACCGCTTCAGGTTGAGTCCTGCATAATTTGGGGTTTAATCTTCAGTGATTCGGTTACACTAGACGCTAACAGACAAATAAACTTCTGTGCAGAGTTTTTTTTTTGTCTCAATATAAGAACAACCAGGATTTGGTTTGTGTGTGAGGAAAGATGTGCTTGGCCAAAGCCAAAGCATGTGAGCTGTTAAATTTGAAACACACACTAAATGATTTAAGTATGTCAGCAGTGTGTTGAATTGGGGTTAATTCAGGAGATGTTGCACATGTGAGAGAGTAAGTGTGTGTGTGTGTACATGTGTTTCTTGCTGCATGGCTCAGTATAATCTGCCTCTATTTCTCATAAGTGCACTGTCCAACTTTTTCGTTTTATGTGCTATTTACCTTGGTGCCCCACTGCTCTTCTGTGGTGCCAACTCTAACAAACTGACCCTCAGGGCATGCGACCAGCTCCCACCTACCCCTGTCAGGAATCTCACACACACACACGCACGCACACACACACACACACACGTAAATGCACTGCGTCAGACAGCATTCACAAACAGACAGCACAAACAAGCGATCGCAGGCAGCGGCTGGGTTTATGAAAGGCAGACGATGTATTAAAACACGGCAGATTGCTCCGCTCCGTGCAATCTGCTGTGGAGGAATTTCCTCGACCAAGATCCCCACAATGATTGTTATGCATGACCACAAACACAGTAACTGCAACAATCTGCTCATCTATAAATAAGAATCAGTAATGCAACGTTTCTCTTTGCCTCCTAACTTCCTTTTTAGAAAATCTCTCATTCCTTTCCCCTTTCTATCTCTCTTATCAGCCACCTGCATCACTACATTTGTTAAACCAAGCTGTGCCACTCTCCACTGTTGTTCTGCATCGTTTCCTGTTGGCTACGTACTCCTGCTCATTATACAAAGCCCAAAGTCTTGGACTTGATATCGGCTCTTTTTTGGGGGATTCTAAACTTAAACTTTACAGCTGAATTAGCACAGCCAAAGTACCTAAACTGGTACATATGGCTGCAAACTGTATGGATATGTATATATTAGATATGGCTATTCAGGGAGCTTCAGTTTAAAGGCCAGGACATACCAGCATTTTAAACAGAGACATTTTCTAAACTACTCCAGTGAAATCGCCGCAATTAGTGGATTTACTGAAAATTTTCCTGTTAAGTTCAACTCCAGTGAACTTGGCATATCTGTGCCTTTGACCATGAGCAAGCTGTGCTGACAATACTGACCTTTGATGAAATGGAGACTCAGAGAGAATGAAGAAGGCTATCATAGCTTATTACCTGTGTTTCACTCTTCACTTTTATTTAACCTCCTCTGTTGCATTATTAACTGATCCATAAAAGAGGAATGGGTTGCAGACAGTTCCCCCTAACCATAATCAACGGTGCAAATATCCATTTAAAACAAACTGTGAACTTATTGCCCTATTAGCGACCGAGCTAAGCACACAAGCTAACGAGCTTGGATAGCTTTATTTACCTTGTTTTCCCTACATTTTTATTAAATGAAATGGTGTACATTGGCGCAGAAATGCCTGGTGAATGTCCCACTACAGATAAAACAGAAAGAGAGAAGCTTGAAGAGCTGCTGTAGCTGACTTGCGCTAGCCCAATTTGGGATCATCCCTATGTTCCCCGGGTCCTATGTTCCCCGCTTTGTATGTGACTGGGGAACATAGGACCCTTTTTCTAAAAAAAGGGTCCCATGTTCCCCGCTGTTCACCCAAAGGGTCCTATGTTCCCCGCTTTGTATGTGACTGGGAAACATAGGACCCTTTGGGTGAACAGCGGGGAACATGGGACCCTTTTTTTAGAAAAAGGGTCCTATGTTCCCCGCTGTGTATGTGACTGGGGAACATAGGACCCTTTTTCTAAAAAAAGGGTCCCATGTTCCCCGCTGTTCACCCAAAGGGTCCTATGTTCCCCGCTGTGTATGTGACCGGGGAACATAAGACCCTTTTTTAGAAAAAGGGTCCTATGTTCCCCGCTTTCCCCCAAAAGGGTTAGGGTTAGGGGTTAGGGGTTAGGGTTAGTTACTTAGGACCCTTTCTTAGAAAAAAGGTCCTATGTTCCCCGGCAACAGTGGGGAACATAGGACCTTTTTTTTAAAAAAAGGGTCCTATGTTCCCCGATCGGGGAACAAGGACCTAAAAAGAAAACCTATGTTCCATTCCGGGTCCTATGATCGGGGAACATAGGTACGCTCCCCCCAATTTCATGTGACGTTTTTCTACTTTATCTACTTTAGATCAAAAAACGTCTTCTTACGTATGATGAACAACTATGGAAACCCTCTCACATGGGAGGTATGCTAGCCAGCTTGAAACTAGCAATACAATTGCACTGAATTTGATGGATTTACTGTATATTAGACCGCAAATGAGACAAGGATTAGCTAGCTAGCATGAAATGTTAATTCTGAAGGACTACGAGTTAAAGATATATAAATAATACGTAGCAATTCTGCATTCAAATGTTTTAAAACTACAAGACCTTTGTTATATATTTTGTTGAGTTGTGTACTTACATTATCCCAGATGTGACGATGGTTACGATGCATTTCATGTTTCCGGGATAGGGAACGTGTTGAACAAGAGTGAACTCAACAATACAATAAACAGTGTTTGTGCCTGAGTCACATTAGATAGATTTTCATCAGCAGTGGTGGTATACATCAACAGCTGAGCGAATGTGGCAGCAGGAAAAATAGTGTATATTTGCATTACAGCCAGCTTACTTTACTGTACACTAGCCGTAAGATAACGTTAGCGAGCAATGGCACACACAAAGGGTGTTTGTGTCTGTGTGGTCACATTTGGGGCGACTCTCTGTGAATTCAGTACTCACAGGAGACTCTGGTACTCTACTTTTCTTCTCTCCTCTCTGTAACGTCATGCTCACGAAGTAAAGTACATTTCCCCTTCGGCTCCAGTCCACAGTCAGCATTACAGAACATAAACTGAAACAGAGTTGCCCCTCGCCCATCTTTTATTCTGTTGCGACAGATGTTTCTAGCAGAGAAGATGGACTTGGGGAAAGTCAGTCTTCTTATTTTGTTGTTGTACACTTAGAACCACAATACACACACACTCACACATGTACACTACAGACATGTATCAGTCGTGGCGAGACGTCAGAGCGACGAGGCTGCCACATAGTCAGCGCCCCAGGCAGTTAGGGGTTCGGTGCCTCGACAGTGCCTAGGAAGTGAAGTGGCACCTCTCCAGCAAACAATCCACTTTTCGTTTTAG